>NC_069503.1:1142482225-1142519725 GCF_027579735.1 Bombina bombina | reverse complement strand
GGTTTTTAGTTTATCCGATATTCTGCTAAATTGATCTGTTACACCGCAGATTTCAAGATACACATTATCGCCTTATCTAGCAAGTCTGATATTTTGTGGGCTACCATCTGAAAATTGAACCTTTTTAATATACAAACCGATAGATCCTTAAAGGGACACTGAACCCAAATTTTTTCTTTTGTGATTCAGATAGAGCATGACATTTTAAGCAACTTTCTTATGTATTCATATTATCAAATGTTCTTTATTCTCTTGGTATCTTTATTTGAAATGCAAGAATGTAAGTTTAGATGCCAGCCCATTTTTAGTGAACAACCTAGGTTGTCCTTGCCGATTGGTGGATAAATTCATCCACCAATCAAAAACTGCTGTCCAGAGTTCTGAACCAAGACAAAAAAGCTTAGATTGCTTCTCTTTATATAAAGATAGCAAGAGAACGAAGAAACGTTGATAATAGGAGTAAATTAGAAAGTTGCTTAAAATTGTTCTATCTGAATCACGAAAGATTTTTTTGGGGTTCAGTGTCCCTTTAATACTGGACTATAGCTACGGTTTATATGGTTTAAGGGTATAATACCCAGCATAGTACTTGTTATTTAACGTAGATTTGCGATCTAATGTGGTATATTTGTGTCACTGACACTACGAGGCTCACTCAGGGAACCCGAGTACAAAGAAATTGGATCTTAAAGGGACACTGAACCCAATTTTTTTTTTTTCGTGATTCAGATAGAGCAGCAGTTTTAAGCAACTTTCTTCAATTTTTCTTCATTTTCTTGCTATCTTTATTTGAAAAAGAATGCATCTAAGCTTTTTTTTTCTGGCTCAGAACTCTGGACAGCATTGGTTTATTGGTGGATGAATTTATCCACCAATCAGCAAGAACAATCCATGTTGTTCACCAAAAATGGGCCGGCATCTAAACTTACATTCTTGCATTTTTAATAAAGATACCAAGAGAATGAAGAAAAATTGATAATAGCAGTAAATTAGAAAGTTGCTTAAAATCGCTGCGCTATCTGAATCGCAAAAGAAAAAACATTTGGGTTCAGTGTCCCTTTAACAGCTGCAACTATAATCAGCTACTTTTGTAAATGCAACATTGCGTTTGGATGGGTTATTATTCTTGCACTGCGCTATCAATATAAATACCTATAGGTCTACATTGCCTTATTTCTTTTAAGTGCTCAGTCACTGGCAGTGTATTTGAATGATTAATATTTAAGCTGTCCTCTAATATTGGTGCTCACTTGTTACTAGGCGCTCTGTCCCAATACAACATTTAATAAGCAAAAGCTAAGCTTATGTTGTTCTCTCACCTTCAATCTAACACAACCTGTTAAACTATACAGGCTCTGTTTCTGTTGAAAGTAACCATTTGTGAGAGCGCTAGCATAAGTTACAATTCTCAAGTGTTATTTGCTACTGTGTACACCAATCACTTATTCTACATAATACCCCACTGTGCTGGGAATCCATATTGATGTTCGCCTCACCTAGTGTGTCCATTTTAATCAGATTATTGACACATATGAATCAGATAATTTGATACTTCTGTATAATCAGTCTTAGCTGTGATATTCACTACTATTTCTGTCTCAGGTGGTGACTTTAATTTAGATCCCTGCTTTTTAACCCTTTGAGTGCTAAGCTATTTCCCACCTGAGTGTTAAGCTGGATTTGATCCTTTTTTTGTTGTTGTTGTTTTTAAATTTCTTTCTTTCTAATGACACGGTGAGTCCACGGATCATCAATTACTTTTGGGAATATCACTCCTGGCCAGCAGGAGGAGGCAAAGAGCACAACAGCAAAGCTGTTAAGTATCACTTCCCTTCCCACAAACCCCAGTCATTCTCTTTGCCTGCGGTGCAAGGAGGAGGTGAAGCTTTCGGTGTCTAATAAGAGGTTTCTTCAATCAAGATTTTATTTTAAAGCAGATCTAGCCATAGCCCACGTCAGTCTCTTCAGTAGGGCAGTGGTGGCTTTTAAGCAATTGGGAACCTTTGAGGTACAATCCTCACTGCGTTTTCTCAAATAGTTTTTGCTGCCCTATTCAGAAAGCCTGAGTATGCTTACTCGGATCTTTCTTTCTCCACAGGTCCATGTGAGGAATGGCACCCTCTCAAACCAGGTGAGCTGTCCTTCTGCCGGACAGATAATAGAGGTAAGTGCCAAGAATATTTCTTTCATGTAATTGGCAAGAGTCCATGAGCTAGTGACGTATGGGATATACAATCCTACCAGGAGGGGTAAAGTTTCCCAAACCTCAAAATGCCTATAAATACACCACTCACCACACCCACAAATCAGTTTTACAAACTTTACCTCCTATGGAGGTGTGAAGTAAGTTTGTGCTAAGATTTCTACGTCGTTGATGCGCTTCTCAGCATTTTTGAAGCCTGATTCCTCTGAGTAAAGTGAATGTCAGAGGGATGTGAAGGGCATATCACCTATTGAATGCAATGGTTTTCCTCACAGGTATCTATTTAATAGGTTTTCTGTTATCGGTCGTAGAGATTCATCTCCTACCTCCTCGACGATATACTCTCATATTCCATTACCTCTACGGATAACCATTTCAGTACTGGTTTGGCTATCTGCTATATGTGGATGGGTGTCTTTTGGTAAGTATGTTTTCATTACTTAAGACACTCGCAGCTATGGTTTGGCACTTTATGTATTTATATAAAGTTCTAAATATATGTATTGTACTTATATTTGCCATGATTCAGGTTTTCAGTATATTTCCTTTTTGCAGACTGTCACTTTCTTATGAAAATGTATTTCTTACCTGGGGTATAGTCTTTTTCAAATTGACTGTCTTTTTAATTCGCAAGCAGAATTAGGCTCATGAGGGCGCAAAATGCCAAATATTTTTCTGTTGTGCGTCATATTTGGCACCAAATATTTTCATTATTTAAGACCCTATTCCTATTTGCCTCTTGCCTTTTTTATGTCAGAGGGCTATTCTGTTGTCATATCTTGTAAAAGAAATGCAGAGTCCACGGATTTCATCCTTACTTATGGGATATCGCCTCCTGGTCAGCAGGAGGAGGCAAAGAGCTCCACAGCAGAGCTGTATATATAGATCCTCCCTTCCCTCCCACCCCAGTCATTCTCTTGGCCTGTGTTAGTGATAGGAAGAGGTAAAGTGAGGTGTTAGTTTAGATTCTTCAATCAAGAGTTTTTTGTTTTCCAAATGGTGCCAAAGTGTACTATTTCTCTTGTAAGGTGTATACAGTCCACGGGTTCATCCATTACTTGTGGGATATTCTCCTTCCCAACAGGAAGTTGCAAGAGGACACCCACAGCAGAGCAGTCTATATAGCTCCTCCCCTAACTGCCACTCCCTGTCATTCTCTTGCAACTCTCAACAAGATAGGAAGTATCAAGAGATATGAGGTGACTTAGTGTAGTTTTTACCTTCAATCAAGAGTTTGTTATTTTTAAACGGTACCGGCGTCGTACTGTTTTACTCCTAGGCAGAAATTAGAAGAAGAATCTGCCTGAAGGTTGATGATCTTAGCGGTTTGTAACTAGGGTCCATTGCTGTTCTCACGCATAACTGAAGAGTATGGGAAAGACTTCAGTTGGGGGAACGGTTTGCAGTTTACCTGCTTTGAGGTATGTTCAGTATATTTATTTCTAGAGAGATGATAAGATCTAGAAAATGCTGAAAGAGCCTTGTATAATTGAGGTAAGCCTGATGCAGTGATTTAACGACTGGGATCATGCTTACGAGTAAGGGTAATATTCATGTTAAAGCTCATATTTCTTAGTGACAAAACGTTTACATGTTATATAGAAAGAACTTTTTTTCTCTGAGGGTGATCGTTTTTTTGGGGCCTAGTTTCCACATGGCTAGTCAGATACTCCTAGGAGTATTTTCTTAAGGCCCTCTGACATAGAGTGCATGGTGGGAGGGGCCTATTTTTCGCGCTCTAGATGCGCAGTTCTTATTCAGACTGAGACATCCAGCTTCCCTAAAGGAGTTCTCTGGCATCTGAGGACCACTATAGAGGGTTTATTTCTTCCCTAAATCATATTTGAGGGCAGGTAGGAGCCACAGCAGAGCTGTGGCAAGGTGTTTAACTGTTTATTAACGTTTTTTTAACATTTTTCAAATCCGGTTTGGGGTCTAGAGGGTTAATCATCCATTTGCAAGTGGGTGCAATGCTGCTTTAGTCCCTTATACACACTGTAAAAATTTCGAAGAGTTTACTACTTTTTAACACTGTTTTGCAGTTTATGTGATAGTTTTTTTCTCTTAAAGGCACAGTACCATTTTTGTTTAATTGCTGTTTCACATTTATTAAAGTGTTTTCCAAGCTTGCTGGTCTCATTACTAGTCTGTTAAACATGTCTGACATAGAGGAAACTCCTTGTTCAATATGTTTAGAAGCCATTGTGGAACCCCCTCTTAGAATGTGTACCAAATGTACTGAAATTTCTATAAATTATAAAGACCATATTTTGGCATTTAAAGATTTATCACCAGAGGTTTCTCAGACTGACAAAAGGGAGGTTATACCATCTAGCTCTCCCCACGTGTCAGAACATTTAACTCCCGCTCAAGTGACGCCAAGTACATCTAGCGCGTCCAATGCATTTACCTTACAGGACATGGCGGCAGTTATGAATGTTACCCTCACAGAGGTATTGTCCAAACTGCCAGGGTTACAAGGAAAGCGAGACAGCTCTAGGGCTAGAACAAATACAGAGCTTTCTGACGCTTTAGTAGCTATGTCTGATATACCCTCACAATGCTCCGAAGCCGCGGCAAGGGAGTTGCTATCTGAGGGTGAGATTTCAGATTCAGGGAAGACGTTACTTCAGTCCGATTCTGAAATGACAGCTTTTAAATTTAAGCTTGAACACCTCCGCTTATTGCTCAGGGAGGTTTTAGCGACTCTGGATGACTGTGACCCCATTGTAGTTCCAGAGAAACTGTGTAAAATGGACAAATACTTTGCAGTGCCTGTTTACACTGATGTCTTTCCAGTCCCTAAGAGTTTCTCGGAAATTATTACTAAGGAATGGGATAGACCAGTTGTTCCGTTCTCTCCCCCTCCTGCTTTTAAAAAGATGTTTCCCATAGATGCCGCCATACGGGACTCGTGACAGACTTTTCCTAAGGTGGAGGTTGCTGTTTCTACCCTAGCTAAGCGTACAATAATCCCCATCGAGGACAGTTGTGCTTTCTTAGATCCTATAAATAAAAAATTGGAGGGTCCCTTAAGAAAATTTTTATCCATCAAGGTTTTATTCTCCAGCCTCTTGCATGCATTGCCCCAGTTACTGCTGCAGCGGCTTTTTGGTTCGAGTCTCTTGAGGAGGCTCTACAGGTGGAGACCCCGTTAGATGATATTTTAGACAGGATTAAAGCTCTCAAGTTAGCTAATTCCTTTATTTCTGATGCCGTTTTTCATCTAACCAAACTAACGGCTAAGAATTCAGGTTTTGCCATTCTGGCGCGCAGGGCGCTATGGCTTAAGTCCTGGTCAGCAGGCGTTACTTCAAAGTCCTCTTAACATCCCCTTCAAAGGACAGACCCTATTCGGGCCGGGCCTGAAGGAGATCATTTCTGATATTACTGGAGGAAAAGGTCACGCCCTTCCTCAGGATAAGGCCAATAAATTAAGAACCAAACAGAATAATTTTTGTTCATTTCGAAACTTCAAGAGTGGCGCAACTTCAGCCTCCTCTAATGCAAAACAAGAGGGAAATTTTGCCAGTCCAAACCAGTCTGGAGACTGAACCAGACTTGGAACAAGGGGAAGCAGGCCAAAAAACCTGCTGCTGCCTCTAAGACAGCATGAAGGAGTAGCCCCCCGATCCGGGACCGGATCTAGTAGGGGGCAGAATTTCTCTCTTCGCCCAGGCTTGGGCAAGAGACGTCCAGGATCCCTGGGCATTAGAGATTGTTTCCAAGGGATATCTTCTGGACTTCAAAGCTTCATCTCCAAAGGGGAGATTTCATCTCTCACAATTATCTGTAAACCAGATAAAGAGAGAGGAATTGTTATGTTGTGTTCCAGACCTACTGGTTATGGGAGTGATCCACCCAGTTCCAAGGGAGGAACAGGGACAGGGATTCTATTCAAATCTGTTTATAGTTCCCAAAAAAGAGGGAACTTTCAGACAAATCTTGGATCTCAAGATCCTAAACAAATTTCTTGGGGTCCCATCCTTCAAGATGTAGACTATCCGAACCATCCTTCCTATGATCCAGGAAGGTCAATATATGACTACCGTGGGCTTAAAGGATGCTTATCTCCACATTCCAATTCACAGAGATCATCATCAGTTCCTCAGGTTCGCCATCTTAGACAGGCATTACCAGTTTGTGGCTCTTCCCTTCGGGTTAGCCACGGCACCAAGAATCTTTACGAAGGTTCTAGGGTCCCTACTGGCGGTTCTAAGGCCACGGGGCATAGCGGTGGCTCCTTACCTAGACGACATTCTGATACAGGCGTCGACTTTTCATATCGCCAAGTCCCATACGGACATTGTTCTGGCCTTTCTGAGGTCTCACGGGTGGAAGGTGAATGTAGAAAAGAGTTCTCTCTCCCCTCTCACAAGAGTTTCCTTCCTAGGAACACTGATAGATTCAGTAGAAATGAAAAATTTTCTGACAGAGGTCAGGTTGTCAAAGCTTATAACTTCCTGCCGTGCTCATCATTCCACTTCTCGGCCATCAGTGGCTCAGTGTATGGAAGTAATCGGCCTAATGGTAGCGGCAATGGACATAGTTCCGTTTGTCCGCCTGCATCTCAGACCACTGCAACTTTGCATGCTCAATCAGTGGAATGGGGACTACACAGATTTGTCCCCTCTGCTAAATCTGGATCAAGAGACCAGGGATTCTCTTCTCTGGTGGTTATCTCGGGTCCATATGTCCAGGGGAATGAGTTTCCGCAGGCCAAAGTGGACTATAGTGACGACAGATGCCAGCCTTCTGGGCTGGGGCGCAGTCTGGAACTCCCTGAAGGCTCAGGGTTCGGGGCCTCAGGAGGAAGCCCTCCTTCTGATAAACATTCTGGAACTGAGAGCGATATTCAATGCTCTTCAGGCTTGGCCTCAACTAGCTGCGGTCAGGTTCATCAGATTTCAGTCGGACAATATCACGACTGTAGCCTATATCAACCATCAGGGGGGCTTATGTGTTCCCACCATTTCCTCTCCTCCCTCGTCTGATTGCCAAGATCAAGCAGGAGAGAGCTTCAGTGATTTTGATAGCACCTGCGTGGCCATGCAGGACTTGGTATGCAGATCTGGTGGACATGTCATCCTTTCCACCATGGACTCTGCCGCTGAGGCATTACCTTCTACTCCAAGGTCCATTCAAACAACCAAATCTAATTTCTCTGCGGCTGACTGCTTGGAGATTGAACGCTTGATTTTATCAAAACGTGGTTTCTCCGAGTCGGTCATTGATATCTTAATTCAGGCTCGAAAGCCTGTCACCAGGAAAATCTATCATAAGATATGGTGTAAATATCTTCATTGGTGTGAATCCAAGGGTTACTCATGGAGTAAAGTCAGGATTCCTAGGATATTATCCTTTCTCCAAGAAGGATTGGAGAAGGGATTGTCAGCTAGTTCCTTAAAGGGACAGATTTCTGCTCTGTCCTTCTGCACAAGCGTCTGGCAGATGTTCCAGACGTTCAGGCGTTTTGTCAGGCTTTAGTTAGAATCAATCCTGTGTTTAAACCTGTTGCTCCGCCATGGAGTTTAAATTTAGTCCTTCAAGGGGTTCCGTTTGAACCTCTGCATTCCATAGATATCAAGCTTTTATCTTGGAAAGTGCTGTTTTTGGTAGCTATCTCTTCGGCTCTGAGAGTTTCAAAGTTATCTGCCTTACAGTGTGATTCCCCTTTTCTCCTGTTAAGTGTAGTCAGTCCACGGGTCATCCATTACTTATGGGATTATATCTCCTCCCTAACAGGAAGTGCAAGAGGATCACCCAAGCAGAGCTGCTATATAGCTCCTCCCCTCTACGTCATACCCAGTCATTCTCTTGCACCTAACTAATAGATAGGACGTGTGAGAGGACTGTGGTTGTTAAACTTAGTTTTTATTTCTTCAATCAAATGTTTGTTATTTTAAACAGCACCGGAGTGTGTTGTTCTTTCTCAGGCAGCATTAGAAGAAGAATCTACCTGAGTTTGTGTATGATCTTAGCGGTCGTAACTAAGATCCATTTGCTGTTCTCGGCCATTCTGAGGAGTGAGGTAACTTCAGAACAGGGGACAGCGGGCAGGGTTCACCTGCAAGGAGGTATGTTGCAGTATATTATTTTCTAAGGAATGGAATTGACTGAGAAAATACTGCTGATACCGATGTAATGTAAGTGCAGCCTTAAATGCAGTAGTAGTGACTGGTATCAGGCTGATATGTATGTATGTTTACACTGAGGTATTTCTAGGGAATGGAACTTCACTTAGAAAATACTGTATACATTTAACTTATATTTGAGCCTCCACTGCAGTGAAAGCGACTAGCAGCAGGCTTATTAATAACATTTCATAATTTTATATTTAAAACGTTTACTGGCATGTTAATCGTTTTTCTCTGAGGTACTTGGTGATAAAACTTTATGGGCATTATTTTTCCACATGGCTGTCGTTTGTTTATGAATAAAATCAGTTTACTGAGCTTCCCCACTGTTGTATTATGAGTGGGAGGGGCCTATTTTGGCGCTTTATTGCGCAGTAAAAATTCAGTCACAGTCTTCCTATTTCTTCCTCCATGATCCAGGACGTCTCTACAGAGCCCAGGGGTCTCCAAAACTACTTTTGAGGGAGGTAATCACTCACAGCAGACCTGTGAGACTGTGTTTTGACTGTGATAAAAACGCTTATATTAAATTGTTATCCGTTTTTGGGTACTAAGGGGTTAATCATCCATTTGCTGGTGGGTGCAATCCTTTGCTATCTTAATGCATTTACTGTGAAAATTTGGTTGCTATAACTAATTTGGTTCATTGTTATTTCAACTGTGACAGTTTTTTGTGCTTCTTAAAGGCACAGTAACGTTTTTTATATTGCTTGTAAATTTATTTGAAAAGTATTTTCCAAGCTTGCTAATCTAATTGCTAGTTTGTTTAAACATGTCTGACACAGAGGAATCTCTTTGTGCAATATGTTTAAAGGCCAATGTGGAGCCCAATAGAAATTTGTGTACTAATTGCATTGATGCTACTTTAAATAAAAGCCAATCTGTACATGTAAAGAAAATTTCACCAGACAACGAGGGGGAAGTTATGCCGACTAACTCTCCTCACGTGTCAGTACCTTTGTCTCCCGCTCAGGAGGTGCGTGATATTGTGGCGCCAAGTACATCAGGGCGGCCCTTGCAAATCACTTTGCAAGACATGGCTAATGTTATGACTGAAGTATTATCTAAATTGCCAGAATTTAGGGGTAAACGCGACCACTCTGGGGTGAGAACAGAGTGCGCTGATAATAATAGAGCCATGTCTGATACTGCGTCACAATTTGCAGAACATGAGGACGGAGAGCTTCATTCTGTGGGTGACGGATCTGATCCAAGTAAACTGGATTCAGACATTTCAAATTTTAAATTTAAGCTTGAGAACCTCCGTGTTTTACTAGGGGAGGTTTTAGCGGCTCTGAATGATTGTAACACGGTTGCAATTCCAGAGAAATTATGTAGGCTGGATAGATACTATGCGGTACCGGTGTGTACTGATGTATTTCCTATACCTAAGAGGCTTACAGAAATTATTAACAAGGAGTGGGATAGACCCGGTGTGCCTTTTTCACCCCCTCCTATATTTAGAAAAATGTTTCCAATAGACGCCACCACACGGGACTTATGGCAGACGGTCCCTAAGGTGGAGGGAGCAGTTTCTACTCTGGCTAAGCGCACCACTATCCCGGTGGAGGATAGCTGTGCTTTTTCAGATCCAATGGATAAAAAGTTAGAGGGTTACCTTAAGAAAATGTTTGTTCAACAAGGTTTTATATTACAACCCCTTGCATGCATTGCGCCTGTCACGGCTGCGGCGGCATTCTGGTTTGAGTCTCTGGAAGAGACCATTAGCTCAGCTCCATTGGATGAGATTATAGACAAGCTTAGAGTCCTTAAGCTAGCTAATTCATTTATTTCTGATGCCGTAGTACACTTAACTAAGCTTACGGCTAAGAACTCCGGATTCGCCATTCAAGCGCGCAGAGCGCTGTGGCTTAAATCCTGGTCAGCCGATGTGACTTCTAAATCTAAATTGCTTAACATACCTTTCAAAGGGCAAACATTATTCGGGCCCGGTTTGAAAGAAATTATCGCTGACATTACTGGAGGTAAGGGCCATGCCCTGCCTCAAGACAGAGCCAAACCAAGGGCTAAACAGTCTAATTTTCGTGCCTTTCGTAACTTCAAGGCAGGAGCAGCATCAACTTCCTCCGCTCCAAAACAGGAAGGAACTGTTGCTCGCTACAGACAGGGCTGGAAATCTAACCAGTCCTGGAACAAGGGCAAGCAGGCCAGAAAGCCTGCTGCCGCCCCTAAGACAGCATGAAGTGAGGGCCCCCGATCCGGAAACGGATCTAGTGGGGGGCAGACTTTCTCTCTTCGCCCAGGCTTGGGCAAGAGATGTCCAGGATCCCTGGGCGTTAGAGATCATATCTCAGGGATATCTTCTGGACTTCAAAGCTTTTCCTCCAAAAGGGAGATTTCATCTTTCAAGGTTGTCAGCAAACCAGATAAAGAAAGAGGCGTTTCTACGCTGTGTACAAGACCTTTTAATAATGGGAGTGATCCACCCAGTTCCGCGGTCGGAACAGGGACAAGGGTTTTACTCAAATCTGTTTGTGGTTCCCAAAAAAGAGGGACCCTTCAGACCAATCTTGGACTTAAAGATCCTAAACAAATTCCTAAGAGTTCCATCGTTCAAAATGGAAACTATTCGGACAATCTTACCTATGATCCAAAAGGGTCAGTACATGACCACAGTGGATTTAAAGGATGCCTACCTTCACTTACCGATTCACAAAGATCATTATCGGTACCTAAGGTTTGCCTTCCTAAACAGGCATTACGAGTTTGTAGCTCTTCCTTCGGGTTAGCTACGGCTCCAAGAATCTTTACAAAGGTTCTGGGCTCTCTTCTGGCGGTACTAAGACCGCAAGGAATATCGGTAGCTCCGTACCTAGACGACATTCTGATACAATCGTCAAGTTTCCAAACTGCCAAGTCTCATACAGAGTTAGTTCTGGCATTTCTAAGGTCGCATGGGTGGAAGGTGAACGTAGAAAAGAGTTCTCTATTGCCACTCACAAGAGTTCCCTTCTTGGGGACTCTTATAGATTCTGTAGAAATGAAAATTTACCTGACAGAGGACAGGTTAACAAAACTTCTAAATGCTTGCCGTGTCCTTCATTCCATTCAACACCCGTCAGTGGCTCAATGCATGGAGGTAATCGGCTTAATGGTAGCGGCAATGGACATAGTACCTTTTGCACGCCTGCATCTCAGACCACTGCAATTGTGCATGCTAAGTCAGTGGAATGGGGATTACTCAGATTTGTCCCCTATGCTGAATCTGGATCAAGAGACCAGAGATTCTCTTCTATGGTGGCTTTCTCGGCCACATCTGTCCAGGGGGATGCCCTTCAGCAGGCCAGATTGGACGATTGTAACAACAGACGCCAGCCTGCTAGGTTGGGGCGCTGTCTGGAATTCCCTGAAGGCTCAGGGATCATGGACTCAGGAGGAGAAACTCCTTCCAATAAACATTCTGGAATTAAGAGCGGTTTTCAATGCTCTTCTGGCTTGGCCTCAGTTAGCAACTCTGAGGTTCATCAGGTTCCAGTCGGACAACATCACGACTGTGGCTTATATCAACCATCAGGGAGGGACAAGGAGTTCCCTAGCGATGATGGAAGTCTCAAAGATAATTCGCTGGGCAGAGTCTCACTCTTGCCACCTGTCAGCGATCCACATCCCAGGTGTGGAGAACTGGGAGGCGGATTTCCTAAGTCGCCAGACTTTTCATCCGGGGGAGTGGGAACTTCATCCGGAGGTATTTGCCCAACTGCTTCGGCGTTGGGGCAAACCAGATCTGGATCTCATGGCGTCTCGCCAGAACGCCAAGCTTCCTTGTTACGGATCCAGGTCCAGGGACCCGGGAGCGGTACTGATAGATGCTCTGACAGCACCTTGGGTCTTCAACATGGCTTATGTGTTTCCACCCTTCCCGATACTTCCTCGATTGATTGCCAGGATCAAACAGGAGAGAGCATCGGTGATTCTAATAGCGCCTGCGTGGCCACGCAGGACCTGGTATGCAGATCTAGTGGACATGTCGTTCTGTCCACCATGGTCTCTGCCTCTGAGACAGGACCTTCTGATTCAGGGTCCTTTCAAACATCCAAATCTAATTTCTCTGAGGCTGACTGCATGGAGATTGAACGCTTGATTCTATCAAAGCGTGGATTCTCGGAGTCAGTGATTGATACCTTAATACAGGCTAGGAAACCTGTTACCAGGAAAATTTACCATAAAATATGGCGTAAATACTTGCATTGGTGCGAATCCAAGAGTTACTCATGGAGTAAGGTTAGGATTCCTAGGATATTGTCTTTTCTACAAGAAGGTTTAGAAAAGGGTTTATCTGCTAGTTCGTTAAAGGGACAGATCTCAGCTCTGTCCATCCTTTTACACAAGCGTCTGTCAGAAGTTCCAGACGTTCAGGCTTTTTGTCAGGCTTTGGCCAGGATTAAGCCTGTGTTTAAAACTGTTGCTCCGCCGTGGAGCTTAAACTTAGTTCTTAACGTTTTACAGGGTGTTCCGTTTGAACCCTTTCATTCCATTGATATCAAGCTGTTATCTTGGAAAGTTCTGTTTTTAATGGCTATTTCCTCGGCTCGAAGAGTCTCTGAGTTATCGGCCTTACATTGTGATTCTCCTTATCTGATTTTTCATTCAGACAAGATAGTTCTGCGTACTAAACCTGGGTTCTTACCTAAGGTAGTCACTAACAGGAATATCAATCAAGAGATTGTTGTTCCATCGTTGTGCCCTAATCCTTCTTCAAAGAAGGAACGACTTCTGCACAATCTGGACGTCGTCCGTGCCCTGAAATTTTATTTGCAGGCAACTAAAGATTTTCGCCAAACTTCTTCCCTGTTTGTCGTTTATTCTGGACAGAGGAGAGGTCAAAAAGCTTCGGCTACCTCTCTCTCTTTCTGGCTTCGTAGCATAATACGTTTAGCCTATGAGACTGCTGGACAGCAGCCTCCTGAAAGAATTACAGCTCATTCTACTAGAGCTGTGGCTTCCACTTGGGCCTTTAAAAATGAGGCCTCTGTTGAACAGATTTGCAAGGCTGCAACTTGGTCTTCACTTCACACCTTTTCGAAATTTTACAAATTTGACACTTTTGCTTCTTCGGAGGCTGTTTTTGGGAGAAAGGTTCTTCAGGCAGTGGTTCCTTCCGTGTAAAGATCCTGCTTGTCCCTCCCGTCATCCGTGTACTTTTAGCTTTGGTATTGGTATCCCATAAGTAATGGATGACCCGTGGACTGACTACACTTAACAGGAGAAAACATAATTTATGCTTACCTGATAAATTCCTTTCTCCTGTAGTGTAGTCAGTCCACGGCCCGCCCTGTTTTTACGGCAGGTCTAAATTTTAAATTAAACTCCAGTCACCACTGCACCCTATAGTTTCTCCTTTCTCGTTTGGTTTCGGTCGAATGACTGGGTATAACGTAGAGGGGAGGAGCTATATAGCAGCTCTGCTTGGGTGATCCTCTTGCACTTCCTGTTAGGGAGGAGATATAATCCCATAAGTAATGGATGACCCGTGGACTGACTACACTACAGGAGAAAGGAATTTATCAGGTAAGCATAAATTATGTTATCTGATCTTCCATGCAGATAATGTAGTTTTGCGTACCAAACCTGGTTTTCTTCCTAAGGTGGTATCTAATAAGAATATCAATCAGGAGATTGTTGTTCCGTCACTGTGTCCTAATCCTTTTTCAAGAAGGAACGTCTATTACACAATCTTGACGTGGTTCGAGCTTTAAAGTTTTATTTACAAGCTACTAAGGATTTTCGTCAAACATCTGCATTGTTTGTCGTCTACTCTGGACAGAGGAGAGGCCAAAAGGCTTCGGCATCTTCTCTTTCTTTTTGGCTGAGAAGCATAATCCGTTTAGCTTATGAGACTGCTGGCCAGCAGCTTCCTGAAAGAATTACAGCTCATTCCACTAGAGCGGTAGCTTCCACATGGGCTTTTAAAAATGAGGCCTCTGTTGAACAGATTTGTAAGGCGGCGACTTGGTCTTCGCTTCATACTTTCTCCAACATTGGTGTGTCCGGTTCACGGCGTCATCCATAACTTGTGGGAATATCTCTTCCCCAACAGGAAATGGCAAAGAGCACAGCAAAAGCTGTCCATATAGTCCCTCCTAGGCTCCGCCCACCCCAGTCATTCTCTTTGACGTTGCACAGGCAACATCTCCACGGAGATGGTGAAGAGTATGTGGTGTTGTAGTTTTTTATTCTACTATCAAGAGTTTGTTATTTTAAAATAGTGCTGGTATGTACTATTTACTCTGAAACAGAAAAAGATGAAGAGTTCTGTTTGTGAGAGGAATATGATTTTAGCAGCAGTAACTAAAATCGTTTGCTGTTTCCACATAGGACTGTTGAGATGAAATAACTTCAGTTGGGGGAAACAGCAGACTTTTCTGCTTAAGGTATGACTAGCCATTTTTCTAACAAGACTGTGTAATGCTGGAAGGCTGTCATTTCCCCTCATGGGGACCGGTAAGCCATTTTTCTTAGTCTAAAACAAACAGAATAAAAGGCTTAATGTGGGCTATAAAACTGGTAGACACTTTTATGGGCAAGATCGATTGCTTTATTTGGGCATTTTATAAAGCTTGATGTTGATATTCACACTTATAAATTTTGGGGAACGTTTTATTAACGTCAGGCACTGGTTTAGACACCGTTTCAGTCAGGAAGGGCCTTCCCTGTAGTAGGCTGAGCCTCATTTTCGCGCCATTACTGCGCAGTTACTTTTGAGAGCAGGACATGCAGCTGCATGTGTGTGGGTCTGAAAGTAGTTGAAAAGGTTCCTAGAAGCCTTCATTTGGTATCGTATACCCCCTGGGTTTGGTAAAGTCGCAGCAAAGGCTGTAGCTGGGACTGTAGAGGGGTTAAAACTGTAACCGGCTCCGGTTTCTTCATTTTAAGGGTTAAAGGTCTCAAATTTGGGGTGCAATGCTTTGAATGCTTTAAGACACTGTGGTGAAAATTTGGTTAAATTTGTACAATTCCTTCATAGTTTTTCACATATTCAGTAATAAAGTGTGCACTGTTTAATATTTAAAGAGACAGTAACGGTTTTGTTTAAAAACGGTTTTTGTACTTTATTGACAAGTTTAAGCCTGTTTAACATGTCTGTGCCTTCAGATAAACTATGTTCTGTATGTATGGAAGCCTATGTGTCTCCCCCTTCAAAATTGTGTGATAATTGTGCCATAGCGTCCAAACAAAGTAAGGACAGTACTGCCACAGATAGTAAAGTTGCCCAAGATGATTCATCAGATGAAGGGAGTAGACATAGTTCTACATCATCTCCTTCTGTGTCTACACCAGTTTTGCCCACGCAGGAGGCCCCTAGTACTTCTAGCGCGCCAATGCTTATTACTATTCAACAATTGACGGCAGTAATGGATAACTCCATAGCAAATATTTTATCCAAAATGCCTGCATATCAGAGAAAGCGCGATTGCTCTGTTTTAAACACTGTAGAGCAGGAGGGCGCTGATGATAATTGCTCTGTCATACCCTCACACCAATCTGAAAGGGCCATGAGGGAGGTTTTGTCAGATGGGGAAATTTCAGATTCAGGTAGAATTTCTCAACAGGCAGAACCTGATGTTGTGACATTTAAATTTAAATTAGAGCATCTCCGAGCACTGCTTAAGGAGGTGTTATCTACTCTGGATGATTGTGACAACTTGGTCATTCCAGAAAAATTGTGCAAGATGGACAAGTTCCTAGAGGTTCCGGTGCACCCTGACGCTTTTCCTATACCCAAGCGGGTGGCGGACATAGTGAATAAGGAGTGGGAGAAGCCCGCATACCTTTTGTTCCTTCTCCTATATTTAAGAAATTATTTCCTATGGTCGACCCCAGAAAGGACTTATGGCAGACAGTCCCTAAGGTCGAGGGGGCAGTTTCTACACTAGCCAAGCGCACTACTATTCCTATCGAGGATAATTGTGCTTTCAAAGATCCTATGGATAAAAAATTGGAGGGTTTGCTTAAAAAGATTTTTGTACAGCAAGGTTACCTCCTGCAACCTATTTCGTGCATTATTCCTGTCACTACAGCAGCGTGGTTCTGGTTCGAAGAACTAGAAAAGTCGCTTAGTAGAGAGACTCCGTATGAGGAGGTTATGGACAGGGTTCACGCACTTAAGTTAGCTAATTCCTTTATTTTAGATGCCGCTTTGCAGTTAGCTAGATTAGCGGCGAAAAATTCTGGGTTTGCAATTGTGGCGTGCAGAGCGCTCTGGCTAAAGTCTTGGTCAGCGGATGTATCTTCCAAGACAAAATTGCTTAATATCCCTTTCAAGGGTAAAACTCTTTTTGGGCCAGAATTGAAAGAGATTATCTCAGACATCACTGGGGGTAAGGGCCACGCCCTCCAACAAGATAGGCCTTTCAAAGCCAAGAATAAGTCTAATTTTCGTTCCTTTCGCAATTTCAGGAACGGACCGGCCTCCAACTCTGCAGCCTCTAGACAAGAGGGTAATGCTTCGCAAACCAAACCAGCTTGGAAACCGATGCAAGGCTGGAACAAGGGTAAGCAGGCCAAGAAACCTGCTGCTGCTAACAAAACAGCATGAAGGAGTAGCCCCCGTTCCGGGACCGGATCTAGTAGGGGGCAGACTCTCTCTCTTCGCTCAGGCTTGGGCAAGAGATGTTCAGGATCCCTGGGCACTAGAAATAGTTTCTCAGGGTTATCGTCTGGAATTCAAGGAACTACCCCCAAGGGGAAGGTTCCACATGTCTCACTTATCTTCAAACCAAATAAAGAGACAGACATTCTTACATTGTGTAGAAGACCTGTTAAAAATGGGAGTGATACACCCAGTTCCAACCGTGGAACAAGGAATGGGGTTTTACTCAAATCTGTTTGTGGTTCCCAAAAAAGAGGGAACTTTCAGACCAATTCTGGATTTAAAGATCCTAAACAAATTTCTCAGAATGCCATCGTTCAAAATGGAAACCATTCGAACGATTTTACCTACAATCCAGGAGGGTCAATTTATGACTACCGTGGATCTAAAGGATGCGTATCTACATATTCCCATCCACAAAGATCATCATCAGTTCCTAAGGTTCGCCTTTCTGGACAAACATTACCAGTTTGTGGCTCTCCCATTCGGGCTAGCCACTGCTCCAAGGATTTTCACAAAGGTACTCGGGTCCCTTCTAGCGGTTCTAAGACCAAGGGGCATTGCAGTGGCACCTTACTTGGACGACATTCTGATACAAGCGTCGTCTCTTTCAAAGGCAAAGGCTCACACAGACATCGTTCTGGCCTTTTTCAGATCTCACGGATGGAAAGTGAACATAGAAAAAAGTTCCCTGTCTCCGTCGACAAGAGTTCCTTTCTTGGGGACAATAATAGATTCTTTAGAAATGAAGATTTTCCTCACAGAGGTCAGAAAGTCAAAACTTCTAAGCTCTTGTCAAGTTCTTCATTCTGTTCCACGTCCTTCCATAGCTCAGTGCATGGAAGTAGTAGGGTTGATGGTTGCAGCAATGGACATAGTTCCTTTTGCGCAAATTCATCTAAGACCATTACAACTGTGCATGCTGAAACAGTGGAATGGGGACTATACAGACTTGTCTCCAGTGATTCAAGTAGATCAGAAGACCAGTGACTCACTCCGTTGGTGGCTAACCCAGGACCACCTGTCCCAGGGAATGAGTTTCCGCAGACCAGAGTGGGTCATCGTCACGACCGACGCCAGTCTAGTGGGCTGGGGCGCGGTCTGGAACTCCCTGAAAGCTCAGGGGCTATGGTCTCGGGAAGAGTCTCTTCTCCCGATAAACATTCTGGAACTGAGAGCGATATTCAATGCTCTCAGGACTTGGCCTCAACTAGCAAAGGCCAGATTCATAAGATTCCAATCAGACAACATGACGACTGTTGCTTACATCAATCATCAGGGGGGAACAAGGAGTTCCCTGGCGATGAGAGAAGTGACCAAAATCATAGAATGGGCGGAGGATCACTCCTGCCACCTGTGGTGACATTTTATCACTGGAATATTCACCTAGCTGTTATTGGGATCCCTTCCCCCAGGTACACCTTTCTCTCTGAACTATAGACACTCCCATTGGTCTTTTTGAGTGGCATTTGATAAGCCACTCCCTTTTGAATTGGGTTTTAAAATACTGTAACACCAGAGCCTCTGTCTCTTCTATTTTATCCTGCTCCTGCTAAAAGATGGATGATGTTGGACACAGAGAATCTGGCTAAGTATTTCTGGGATAATATTCTGTGGAGCAGTATTGCACAATTGGGGTTAGTGTAGAAGAGTTGCCCTGTATTAATTAAATTTTGGACTGTTTATCTGTAAAATAGATTTATATATATACCTGTAAATATTTATCTTATTATTAACATATATTGATTCCTAAATAAACTGTTTGACAAATAGTGGATACCCTCTCATAGAGTTTATTTCACAATTTATCTGTGTTGGTTTTAGTGGTACCACCATAGAGATTTAGTATATTATATTTAGTAGAAAGTAGAGATATTTTAAATTAATAGATAACCACACCACCTATCTGCGATCCACATCCCAGGAGTGGAAAACTGGGAGGCGGATTATCTGAGTCGTCAGACATTCCATCCGGGGGAGTGGGAACTCCACCCGGAGATCTTTGCCCAGTTGATTCAATTATGGGGCATTCCAGACATGGATCTAATGGCGTCTCGTCAGAACTTCAAGGTTCCTTGCTACGGGTCCAGATCCAGGGATCCCAAGGCGACTCTAGTGGATGCATTAGTAGCGCCTTGGACCTTCAACCTAGCTTATGTGTTTCCACCGTTTCCTCTCATTCCCAGGCTGGTAGCCAGGATCAAGCAGGAGAAGGCCTCTGTGATCTTGATAGCTCCTGCGTGGCCACGCAGGACTTGGTATGCAGACCTGGTGAATATGTCATCGGCTCCACCATGGAAGCTACCTTTGAGACAGGATCTTCTAGTACAAGGTCCATTCGAACATCCAAATCTAGTTTCCCTTCAGCTAATGGCTTGGAAATTGAACGCTTGATTTTATCTAAGCATGGGTTTTCGGATTCTGTAATAGATACTCTGATACAAGCCAGAAAACCTGTAACTAGGAAGATTTACCATAAAATATGGAAAAGATATATCTGTTGGTGTGAATCCAAGGGATTCTCATGGAGTAAGATCAAAATTCCTAGGATCCTTTCTTTTCTCCAAGAAGGTTTGGATAAGGGATTATCAGCGAGTTCTCTAAAGGGACAGATTTCTGCTTTATCTGTCTTATTACACAAACGACTGGCAGCTGTGCCTGATGTTCAAGCTTTTGTTCAGGCTTTGGTCAGGATCAAGCCTGTTTACAGACCTTTGACTCCTCCCTGGAGTCTGAATTTAGTTCTTTCAGTTCTTCAAGGGGTTCCGTTTGAACCTCTACATTACATAGATATCAAGATGTTATCTTGGAAAGTTCTGTTTTTGGTTGCTATTTCTTCTGCTAGAAGAGTTTCTGAGTTATCTGCTCTGCAGTGTAATCCGCCCTATCTGGTGTTCCATTCAGATAAGGTTGTTTTGCGTACTAAACCTGGTTTCCTTCCAAAGGTTGTTTCCAACAAGAATATTAACCAGGAAATAGTTGTGCCTTCTTTGTGTCCGAATCCAGTTTCAAAGAAGGAACGTTTGTTACACAATCTAGATGTTGTTCGTGCTTTAAAGTTCTATTTAGAAGCAACAAAGGATTTCAGACAAACGTCTTCTCTGTTTGTCGTTTATTCTGGCAAGAGGAGAGGTCAAAAAGCTACTGCTACCTCTTTCCTTTTGGCTGAAAAGCATCATCTGATTGGCTTACGAGACTGCCGGACGGCAGCCTCCTGAACGCATCACAGCTCACTCTACTAGGGCTGTGGCTTCCACATGAGCCTTCAAGAACGAGGCTTCTGTTGATCAGATATGTAAGGCAGCGACTTGGTCTTCCCTGCACACTTTTGCCAAATTCTACAAATTTGATACTTTTGCTTCTTCAGAGGCTATTTTTGGGAGAAAGGTTTTGCAAGCCGTGGCAACCTGATTGGCTCCCTCCCTTCATCCGTGTCCTAAAGCTTTGGTATTGGTTCCCACAAGTTATGGATGACGCCGTGGACCGGACACACCAATGTTGGAGAAAACAGAATTTATGCTTACCTGATAAATTACTTTCTCCAACGGTGTGTCCGGTCCACGGCCCGCCCTGGTTTTTTAATCAGGTTTGATGAATTTATTTCTTTAACTACAGTCACCACAGCACCCTATAGTTTCTCCTGTTTTTCTCCTGTCCATCGGTCGAATGACTGGGGTGGGCGGAGCCTAGGAGGGACTATATGGACAGCTTTTGCTGTACTCTTTGCCATTTCCTGTTGGGGAAGAGATATTCCCACAAGTTATGGATGATGCCGTGGACCGTACACACCGTTGGAGAAAGTAATTTATCAGGTAAGCATAAATTCTGTTTTTTCTAAATTCTACAAATTTGATACTTTTGCTTCCTCGGAAGCTATTTTTGGGAGAAAGGTCTTGCAGGCAGTGGTGCCTTCCGTTTAAGTTCCTGCCTTGTCCCTCCCTTCATCCGTGTCCTAAAGCTTTGGTATTGGTATCCCACAAGTAATGGATGAACCCGTGGACTGGATACACCTTACAAGAGAAAACAAAATTTCTTTCATGTAATTGGCAAGAGTCCATGAGCTAGTGACGTATGGGGATATACATTCCTACCAGGAGGGGCGAAATTTCCCAAACCTCAAAATGCCTATAAATACGCCCCCCACCACACCCACAATTCAGTTTTACAAACTTTGCCTCCCATGGAGGTGGTGAAGTAAGTTTGTGCTAGATTTCTACGTTGATATGCGCTTCGCAGCAGGCTGAAGCCCGGTTTTCCTCTCAGGGTGCAGTGAATGTCAGAGGGATGTGAAGGGAGTATTGCCTATTGAATACCATGGTCTTCCTCTACGGGATCTATTTCATAGGTTCTCTGTTATCGGTCGTAGAGATTTCTTCTCCTACCTCCCTTTTCAGATCGACGATATACTCTTATATACCATTGCCTCTACTGATTCTCGTTTCAGTACTGGTTTGGCTATCTACTTTATGTAGATGAGTGTCTTTGGGTAAGTAAGTCTTATCTTTTATTTAGGACACTCTCAGCTATGGTTTGGCACTTTATATGTAAAGTTCTAAATATATGTTTTATACTTATATTTGCCATGATTCAGGTCAATCAGTTTATTTTCCTTCTTTCAGACTGTCAGTTTCATTTTTTGGGAAAATGCATATGAATTAAATATTTTTCTTACCTAAAATTTTCAATTGACTTTTTTCCTTTAAATTGCGGGCTGTTAGGCTCGAGATTGACGTTTGTCTGACGTCATTTCCGGCGTCAAAGTTGACGCCGGAGGTTTTCACGTAGTTGTGTCATTTTTGACTCTCTTGTTTGTTGCAGACTTTTTTGGCGCCAAAAAATATGTGGGCGTCATTCTTGGCGCCAGATTTTTAACATTATTTAAGTCTCATTTTTTACTTGCTTCTGGTTTCTAGAGGCCTGTTCTGTTTGCATTTTTTCCCATTCCTGAAACTGTCATTTAAGGAATTTGATAATTTTGCTTTATATGTTGTTTTTTTCTGTTACATATTGCAAGATATTCCAAAAAACTGTTCCTGTATCAGAAAATACTATTGGATTCCTGATGACTGATATCAGTCCTACCAAAGCTAAGTTAATTTATTTTAATGTTATGAATTTTTATCTTTAGCTATGGTTTGTAATAAGTTATCATGATAAACTTTTACATGCATAGTCCATTAGTATTTATGCATTATCTATTGCTATTCTTTTTATATTTAATGTACAAGATATACTTAGGAATTTATAAGAATATTTTTCTGATTCTATTCTAAAGGCTTTGTCTGCCATCCCACCTTCTAATAAAATTTATAGGTCTTTTTTAAACTAATCATTTAGTTGATGAAGTTTCAAATGACAGACAACATACTGAATTATCCTTCTCTGATGATGTTTTTTCTCATTCAGAATATTCTTCATCAGATATTGACACTAACAAATCTACTTTTTTTTATTTTTAAATAGAGTACATTCGTTCTTTGTTGAAAAGGTGTTGATTATTTTGGATATTGAAGTGACTAGTTCTTTTGATTTTAAGACTAGCTAACATTTAAATTCTGCTTATTAACCTTCTGTGGTTTCTTCAGAGGTTTTTTTTCCAGTTCCTGATACTAGGGAATGGAATAGGCCGGGAATTTCTTTTATTTCTTCTTTAAGGTTTTTAAATTGTATCCTTTGACGGCAGTTAGTTTAAAGTTTTGAGGAAAGATCCCCAAAGTTAATGGGGCTATCTCTACTCTTGCTAAACATACTACTATTCCTATAGAAAATAGTATTTATTATTTTCCTTCAGATGGGAAACTTGTATCTTATTTAAGGAAAATTATTTATTTTCAGGTACTTTTCTTAGACCTGCAATTTATTTGGCTGATGTTGCAACTGCTTCAACTTTCTGGTTGGATACTTTAGTGCAACAAGTATCGGATTATGATTTGTTTAGCATTGTTAAGTTGATCAACATGCTAATAATTTCATTTGTGTCGTCATTTTTTTATATTTTCGCAAATGAGGTTTAATCTATGTATTTAGCTATTTTAGCTAGAAGAACTTTGTGACTTAATCTTGGAATGCTAATTTGATTTCTAAATTCCATATTTCTTTTTTTCCAAAGTAATCAATTATTTGGTTCACAATTGGATTCAATTCTTCAACTGTTACTCTGGGGAAGGGTGTTTTTTTTGCTTCAAGATTGAGTTCTAAGAATAAATCTTAAGCTTATATTAGTTTTTTTTTTTACTAAGGAATGGAATCCTAATTCTTCCCCAAGTAACACGTTTATAATTGGAAGTTTTCTTCATTCTATTTAAGCCATTTAAAAGATCAAAGTCAGCTCCCCAAATTTGCATGTAGGTGCGGTTCTTATTCCAGCTTAGCTGGTAAGGGGCAGGTTAAGACTTTTTAAAAATTTTTGTTTGGTTCAATTCGGTCCAAACTTCTTAGATTGGGAGAATAGGATTTAGAGTAAAACCGCCTGTGAGAAGTCTTTTTTTTCTCTAACATATTCCAGCTATTCCAGTAAAGGCTCACACTTTACTGAAGTTTGTTTCAGACCTGTATGTATTGGGTACTTGTGAAGCGTGGCTGGTCACCCGTTCGGGCTCAAGGCGCTGCTCAGACCTGGAGTTTTCTGGGGTATTTGTACCAGTTCCATTTTAGGAACAGGGTTTGGGGGTTTTGTTCAAAACTATTCATTGTCCCAAAGATAGAAAATCTTTTTGAATTGTCATATAAGAGTACCATCTTTTAGAATGGTGTTTATATGGACTATTCTGCCTTTTGGTCAGCGAAGGCATTATTTGTTTACAATAGATACAATAGATGCATATCTTCATTTTCTGTTTTCATTCAGATTATTTTCATTTTCTGAGATTCTCTTTTTTTGACAAGCATTACCAATTTGTTGCTTTTCCTTCTGGTCTAGCAACAGCTCTAAGAATCTTTTCAAGGTTCTCAGTGTTTCCTTATTTGGACGGTTTCGTGGTACTGGCTCAGTCTTTTCGTTCTGCAGAATCTCATACGATTCAACTTTTGTTGTTTCTTCAAGACATGGTTGGAGGATCTTTTTATCAAAAGCTCATTGATTCCTCAGACAAGGGTCACCTTTTTTAGGTTTCCAGATAGATTGTGTCAATGTCTTTGTCTCTAACAGACAAGTGACAATTTTTTTGGGTTCCGTTTGTCGGAATCTTCAGTCTCTATTATTTCTTTTAGTTGCTATTTGCATGGAAGTTTTAGGTCTTATGGCTGTAGCATTGGATTCGATTCCCTTTGCTCATTTTCATATGAAACCTTTCCAGTTTTTTATGCTAAATGGATATAAGTTTTTATATCTTTGAATCCCAATGTTCAACTATCTTTGACTTGGTGGTTAGATCACCATCATATAGTTCTACGGGTCTCTTTGGCTCATCCAACCTGGACCATGATCACTACAGATGCGAGTCTTTTAGGTTGGGAGGCTGTCTGGGCATCTCTGTCAGCACAAGGGGTTTAGAAATCTCAGGAGGCGAGATTACCATTCAATATTTTGGAAGTCCGTGCATTTCTCAGAGTTCTTCAGTTTTGGCTTCTTTTTGAAGAGAGAGACGTTTATTGTTTTTCAGACAGACAATGTCACAACTATGGCGTATGTCAATCATCAGGGTGGGACTCTCAGTCCTTAGGCTGTGAAAGAAGTATCTCAGATACTTGCTTGGGCTAAATCCAGCTCCTGTCTAATTTCTGCGGTCCATTTCCCAGGTATAGACAATTGGGAAGCGGTTTATCTCTGTCAATCAAGCTTTACATCCGGGAGAATGGTTTCTTTACCCAGATGTGTTTTTTCAAATTGCTCAGATGTGAGGGCTTCCAGAAATAGATCTGATGGCATCTCATCTAAACAAGGAACTTCCCAGGTGCCTTTTCAGGTCCGGGGATCCTCAGGCGGAAGCAGTGTATGCATTGACACTTCCTTGGAGTTATCAACCTGCCTATTTTTTTCCGCCTCTGGTTCTTCTTTTAAGAGTGATTTTCAAAATCATTAGGGAGCAATCTTTTGTGCTGCTGGTGGCTCCAGCATGGCCGCACAGGTTTTGGTATATGGTTCTTCCATTGATCCAGGAGGGTCAATATATGACTACCGTGGATTTAAAGGATGCATACCTTCACATTCAGAGATCATCACTAGTTTCTAAGGTTTGCTTTCCTGGACAAACATTTTCAGTTTGTGGCTCTTCCCTTCGGGTTGGCCACAGCACCCAGGATCTTCACAAAGGTTCTAGGTTCCTTGCTAGCGGTTCTCAGACCGCGGGGCATTGCAGTGGCGCCTTATCTGGATGATATTCTAATTCAGACGTCGTCTTACCAACTGACAAAGTCTCATACCGACATGGTTCTGTCTTTTCTAAGGACTCATGGGTGGAAGGTGAATCTAGAAAAGAGTTCACTAATTCCACAGACAAGGGTTCCTTTTCTGGGAACTCTAATAGATTCTGTATCCATGAAAATTTTCTTGACGGAAGTCAGAAAGTTAAAGATTCTGAATACATGCCGAACCCTTCAGTCCAATCCTCGGCCATCAGTGGCTCAGTGCATGGAGGTAATTGGAATGATGGTGGCTGCAATGGACCTCATTCCGTTTGCTCGTTTTCATCTCAGACCTCTTCAACTGAGCATGCTCAGACAGTGGAATGGAATTATGCAGATTTGTCTCCTCAGATAGTTCTGGATCAGGAGACAAGAGACTCTCTTCTTTGGTGGTTGTCGCCGGATCATCTGTCCCAAGGGACGTGCTTCAGCAGACCTTCTTGGGTGATAGTGACAACGGACGCCAGTCTACTAGGATGGGGTGCAGTCTGGAATTCCCTGAAGGCTCAGGGTGTGTGGCGGAGACTCACTCTTGTTATCTGTCAGCAATCTACATACCAGGAGTGGACAACTGGGAGGCGGATTTTTTGAGCAGACAGACGTTTCATCTGGGGGAATGGGAACTCCATCTGGAGGTCTTTGCCTCCCTGATTCTCAGGTAGGGCAGACCGGAATTGGATCTGATGGATCTGAAGGCTTCCTCATGGGCATTTAATAAAAATGATGCTTCTGTTGAACAGATTTGCAAGGCTGCAACTTGGTCGTCTCTTCACACTTTTTCCAAATTTTCCAAATTTGATACTTTTGCTTCATCTGAGGCTGTTTTTGGGAGAAAGGTTCTTCAAGCAGTGGTGCCTTCCGTTTAGGTTCCTGTCTTGTCCCTCCCTTTCATCCGTGTCCTATAGCTTTGGTATTGTATCCCACAAGTAAGGAGGAAATCCGTGGACTCGTGATATCTTGTAAAAGAAAAGGAAATTAATGCTTACCTGATTTATTTATTTTACGATATAAGTCCACGGCCCGCCCTGTCATTTTCTAAGACAGGTCTTTGTTTTTTGTTGAACTTCATTTGCCTCTGCTCCTTGGCTTTTCCTTTCTCTTCCCAACTTCGGTCGAATGACTGGAGTGGGAGGGAAGGGAGGAGCTATATATACAGCTCTGCTGTGGAGCTCTTTGCCTCCTCCTGCTGACCAGGAGGCATAATCCCACAAGTTAGGATGAAATCCGTGGACTCGTCATATCGTAAAATAAATAAATTTATCAGGTAAGCATAAATTTCCTTTTTTCTCTCATGCTTTCCAGCAAACCCACTAAAGGCTCAGGCTTTCCTGAAGTGTGTTTCAGACCTGGAGTTATCAGGGGTAATCATGCCAGTTCCGTTTCAGGAACAGGGTCTGGGGCTTTATTCAAATCTGTTCATTGTCCCAAAGAAAGAAAATTCATTCAGACCAGTTCTGGATCTAAAGATTTTGAATCAATATGTAAGCATACCACCTTTCAAAATGGTGACTATAAGGACTATTCTGCCTTTTGTTCAGCAAGGGCATTATATGTCCACAATAGACTTACAGGATGCATATCTTCATATTCCGATTCATCCGGATCACTATCAGTTCCTGAGATTCTCTTTTCTCAACAAGCATTACCAATTTGTTGCTCTTCTTTTTGGCCTAGCGATAGCTCCAAGGATCTTTTCAAAGATTCTCGTGCCCTATTCTCTGTAATCAGAGAGCAGGGTATTGCGGTGTTTCCTTATTTGGACGATATCTTGGTACTCACTCAGTCTTTACGTTGCAGAATCTCACACAACTCAACTAGTGTTGTTTCTTCGAAGACATGGTTGAAGGATCAATTTACCAAAAAGTTATTTGATTCCTCAGACAAGGGTAACCGTTTTAGGTTTCCAGATAGATTCAGTGTCCATGACTTTGTCTCTAACAGACAAGAGACGTTTGAATTTGGTTTGCAGCCTGTCGGAACCTTCAGTCTCAGTCATTCCCTTCTCAGTAGCTATGTGCATGGAAGTTTTAGGTCTCATGACTGCAGCATTGGACGCGATCCCCTTTGCTCGTTTTCATATGAAACCTCTCCAGCTTTGTATGCTGAACCAATGGTGCAGGGATTATACAAGGATATCACAATTGATATCCTTAAATCCCAATGTTCGACTTTCTTTGACTTGGTGGTTAGATCACCATCGTATATTTCTAGGGGACTCTTTCATTCGTGCAACCTGGACTGTGATCACAACAGATGCGATTCTTTCAGGTTGGGGAGCTGTTTGGGGATCTCTGACAGCACAAGGGGTTTGGAAATCTCAAGAGGCGAGATTACCAATCAATATTTTGGTCTCTGTTGAAGAGAGAACTGTTCATTTGTTTTCAGAAAGACAATATCACAACTGTGGCATATGTCCATCATCAGGGTGGGACTCACAGTCCTCAAGTTATGAAAGAAGTATCCCAGATACTTGTTTGGGCGGAATCCAGCTCCTGTCTAATTTCTGCGGCTCATATCCCAGGTATAGACAATTGGGAAGCGGATTATCTCCGTCGTCAGACTTTACATCTGGGAGAATGGTCTCTCCACCCAGATGTGTTTTCACAAATTGTTCAGATGTGGGGGCTTCCAGAGATGGATCTGATGGCATATCATCTATACAAGAAACTTCCCAGTTACTTGTCCAGGTCCAGGGATCCTCAGGCGGAAGCAGTGGATGCGTTGACACTTCCTTGGTGTTATCAGCCTGCTTATATTTTCCTGCCTCTAGTTCTTCTTCTTCCAAGAGTGATCTCCAAATTCATCACGGAGCAATCGTTTGTGCTGCTGGTGGCTCCAACATGGTCTCACAGGTTTTGGTATGCGGATCTTGTTTGGATGTCCAGTTGCCAACCTTGGCCACTTCCATTAAGGCCAGACCTATCTCAAGGTCCGTTTTTCCATCAGGATCTCAAATCATTAAATTTGAAGGTATGGAAATTGAACGCTTAGTCCTTAGTCATAGAGGTTTCTCTGACTCTGTGATTAATACTATGCTGCAGGTTCGTAAATCTGTTTCTAGAAAGATTTATTATCGAGTTTGGAAGACTTACATTTCATGGTGTTCTCATAAATTTTCTTGTCATTCTTTTAGAATTCCTAGAATTTTACAGTTTCTTCAGGATGGTTTGGATAATGGTTTGTCTGCAAGTTCCTTGAAAGGACAAATCTCTGCTCTTTCTGTTTCATTCCACAGAAAAATTGCTAAATTTCCTGATATTCACTGTTTTGTACAGGCTTTGGTTCGTATCAAGCCTGTCATTAAATCAATTTCTCCTCCTTGGAGTCTTAATTTGGTTTTGAAGGCTTTACAGGCTCCTCCATTTGAGCCTATGCATTCTTTGGACATTAAACTACTTTCATGGAAAGTGTTGTTCCTTTTGGCCATCTATTCTGCTAGAAGAGTTTCTGAATTATCTGCTCTCTTGTGAATCTACTTTTTCTGATTTTTCATCAGGATAAGGCAGTTTTGCGGACTTCATTTAAATTCTTACCTAAGGTTGTGAATTCTAACAACATTTAATAGAGAAATTGTTGTCCCTTCTTTGTTTCCTAATCCTAAGAATTCTTTGGAGAGATCTTTACATTCTTTGGATGTGGTGAGAGCTCTGACATTATGTTGAAGCTACTAAAGATTTAATTAAGACTTCTAGTCTATTTGTTATCTTTTCTGGTTCCAGGAAAGGTCAGAAGGCTTCTGCCGTTTCTTTGGCATCATGGTTAAAGCTTTTGATTCATCAAGCTTATTTGGAGTCGGATAAAGCCCCGCCTCAGAGAATTACAGCTCATTCTACTAGATCAGTTTCCACTTCTTGAGCTTTTAAGAATAAAGCTTCAGTTGATCAGATTTGCAAAGCAGCAACTTGGTCTTCTTTGCATACTTTCTCCAACATTGGTGTGTCCGGTCCACGGCGTCATCCATTACTTGTGGGAAATGTTCTCCCTCACAGGGAAAGGCAAGGAGAGCACACAGCAAGAGCTGTCCATATAGCTCCCCCTCTGGCTCCGCCCCCCAGTCATTCTCCTTGCCGCTCTGAACAAGTAGCATCTACCACGGGGATGGCGAGGAGTTTGTGGTGTTAGTTGTAGTTTTTTATTCTTCTATCAAGAGTTTGTTATTTTAAAATAGTGCTGGCTTGTACTATTTACTCTATAACAGAAAAGTGATGAAGATTTCTGTTTAAGAGGGCTATGATTTTAGCACAAGTAACTAAAATCCATTACTGTTACCACGCAGGACTGTTGAAACAAGAGAACTTCAGTTGGGGGTAACAGTTTGCAGACTCATCTGCTTCAGGTATGACTAGTCTCCTTCTAACAACACAGGCTAATGCTAGATGACAGTCATTTTTCCCCTCAGGGGAAACGGTAAGCCATTTTCCTTTCACCTCAGCAAAAAAGATAACAGGCTTCCCCTTTTTGTTTTTTATGCTGGTAGACACTGTTAGGGGCTAAATCGATTGGTTTTTATTACAATATTATACCATTTGAAATATTTTATAAGCTCACATACACTTGGGAACGTTTTTTATTGATCTGGCTTGTTTTAGACACCTAAATCTAGTCAGGAAGGCCCCTTCACTCTAGTGCGCTGAGGGAGGAAGCCTCATTTTGGCACTTCAGCTGTGCAGTTGAATTTCAAGGCAGTGCATGCAGATTCATGTGAGAGGGTCCTGTGGTTCAGAAAGTGACTCCAAAAGGCTTTTTTCTGTGAATGGTGACCCCTAAGGAAGGTAAAAAGCTGCAGCAAGGCTGTAGCTGGGATTGTGGTGTGTAAAAACGGTTAAATCCAACAATTAGCTCGTTTTAAGAGCTAGAGTCTCCATATTTGCTGTGCAATACTTTCTAAGCATTAAGACACTGGGGTCCAAATTTCAGAAAAATCAGATATTGCCTTCATAGTTTTTTGAACTTTCAGAAATAAATGTGTCATTTTATTATTTAAAGAGACAGTAACGTTTTTGTTTAAAATCGTTTTTATTGCATTGTTTGCTTGCCTAAATCTGTTTAACATGTCTGTTCCATCAGATAACCTATGTTCTGTGTGTATAGAGACAAATGTGGTTCCCCCTTCGAGTTTTTGTGATAATTGCGCCATAGCGTCCAAACAAAATCAGGACAGCTCTGTTATTTTTCATAATGTTGCCCAAGATGATTTATCTAATGAAGGTAGTGGGGATAGCTCTACATCCTCTCCTTCTGTGTCTACACCAGCTTTGCCCGCGCAGGCGACACCTAGCGCGCCAGTGCTTATTTCTATGCAACAATTATCAGCAGTAGTGGATAATTCTATAGCAAATCTTTTATCCAAACTGCCAGTTTTTCAGAGAAAGCGTGATTGTTCAGTTTTAAATACAGATAAAAAGGATGAACAATCAGACGCTGACGATGCCTTATCTATTTTACCCTCACATCAATCGGAATTGGCTGTGAGGAAAGGGCTGTCTGAGGGTGAAATTTCAGACTCAGGAAAAATTTCTCAACAGGCAGAACCTGATCTAGTGGCATTTAAGTTTAAGCTAGAACATCTCCGCGCTTTGCTTAAGGAGGTATTAGCTACTCTGGATGACTGTGATTCCATGGTAGTACCAGAGAAGTTGTGCAAATTGGACACATTTTTAGAGGTCCCAGTGCACGACAACGCTTTTCCAATACCTAAGAGGGTAGCGAACATAGTGGAAAAGGAGTGGGAGAAGCCAGGTGTACCCTTTGCCCCACCTCCTATATTTAAGAAAATGTTTCCCATAGTAGACCCTAGAAGGGACGCATGGCAAACGGTCCCGAAGGTTGAGGGAGCTGTTTCAACACTAGCGAAGCGCACAACTATTCCTATAGAGGACAGCTGCGCTTTCAAAGATCCTATGGATAAAAAATTGGAAGGATTGCTTAAAAAGATTTTTGTTCAGCAAGGGTTCATCCTTCAACCAGCTACGTGTGTTATTACTGTCACTTCAGCGGCGTCCTTTTGGTTCGAAGAACTAGAAAGGTCGCTCCAGAAAGAGACTTCCTATGAAGAAGTCATGGACAGAATTCACGCATTAAAGTTAGCTAATTCCTTTATATTGGATGCCGCCTTTCAAATAACGAAATTGGCGGTGAAAAACTCAGGTTTTGCTATAGTAGCGCGGAGGGCGCTTTGGCTAAAATCCTGGTCGGCAGACGTGTCGTCCAAGACTAAGTTACTGAATATTCCTTTCAAGGGTAAGACCCTTTTTGGGCCGGAATTGAAGGAAATTATTTCAGACATCACTGGGGGTAAGGGCCATGCCCTCCCACAGGATAGGACTTTTAAGGCTAAGAACAAGTCTAATTTTCGTTCCTTTCGCAATTTCAGGAACGGACCGGCTAATAACTCCACTGCCGCTAGACAAGAAGGTAACGCGGCCCAGCCCAAACCCGCTTGGAAGCCCATGCAAGGCTGGAACAAGGGTAAACAAACCAAGAAACCTGCTGCTGCTACCAAGACAGCATGAATGGGTAGCCCCCGATCCGGGACCGGATCTGGTAGGGGGCAGACTATGTCTCTTCGCTCAGGCTTGGGCAAGAGATGTTCTGGATCCCTGGGCACTAGAGATAGTTTCCAAGGGATACCTGTTAGAATTCAAGGGACTTCCTCCAAAGGGAAGGTTCCACCTGTCTCGCTTATCTTCAGACCAGATAAAGAAACAGGCATTCTTACATTGTGTAAGAGACCTATCAAAGATGGGAGTGATAAACCCAGTCCCCTCCGGGGAACAAGGTCTAGGGTTTTACTCAAACCTGTTTGTGGTTCCCAAAAAAGAGGGAACTTTCAGGCCAATTCTGGATTTAAAGATATTAAACAAGTTCCTCAGAGTTCCATCCTTCAAGATGGAAACCATTCGGACAATATTACCAACAATCCAGCAGGGTCAATTTTTGACTACCGTGGATCTGAAGGATGCGTATCTGCATATCCCAATCCACAAATCTCATCATCAGTTCCTGAGGTTCGCCTTTCTGGACAAACATTACCAGTTTGTGGCTCTTCCATTCGGTTTAGCCACCGCTCCCAGAATTTTCACAAAGGTGCTAGGGTCCCTTCTAGCGGTCCTAAGACCGAGGGGCATCGCTGTAGCACCTTATCTAGACGACATCCTAATCCAAGCGTCGTCTCTTTCCAAAGCGAGGGCTCATACAGACATTGTGTTGGCTTTTCTCAGATCTCACGGGTGGAAAGTGAACATAGAAAAAAGTTCACTGTCACCGTCCACAAGGGTTCCTTTTCTGGGAACAATAATAGATTCTGTGGAAATGAAGATCTTTCTCACAGACGTCAGAAAGACAAAGCTTCTAAAAGCTTGTCGAGTTCTTCACTCTATTCCTCAACCCTCCATAGCTCAATGCATGGAAGTAATAGGACTAATGGTCGCAGCAATGGATGTGGTTCCTTTTGCTCAAATTCATCTAAGACCATTACAGCTGTGCATGCTCAATCAGTGGAATGGGGACTATACAGACTTGTCTCCCCAAATTCAAGTAGACCAGGTAACCAGGGACTCACTTCTCTGGTGGTTGACCCAGGATCACCTGTCTCAGGGAATGAGTTTCCGCAGACCGGAGTGGGTCATCGTCACGACCGATGCCAGCCTCTTGGGGTGGGGCGCGGTCTGGGACTCTCTGAAAGCTCAGGGCCTATGGTCGCGGGAAGAGTCGCTTCTCCCGATAAACATTTTGGAACTAAGAGCTATATTCAATGCGCTCCTGGCTTGGCCTCAGCTAGCGGAAGCCAGGTTCATGAGATTTCAGTCGGACAACATAACGACTGTTGCGTACATCAATCATCAGGGGGGAACAAAGAGTTCCCTAGCGATGAAGGAAGTAACCAAGATAATCCAATGGGCAGAGAATCACTCCTGCCATCTATCTGCTATTCACATCCCAGGAGTAGACAACTGGGAGGCGGACTATTTGAGTCGTCAGACTTTCCATCCGGGGGAGTGGGAACTCCATCCGAAGGTCTTTGCTCAGTTAACCCAATTATGGGGCATTCCAGACATGGATCTAATGGCGTCCCGTCAGAACTTCAAGATTCCTTGCTACGGGTCCAGATCCAGGGATCACAAGGCGACTCTAGTGGATGCATTAGTGGCGCCTTGGTCGTTCAACCTAGCATATGTGTTTCCACCGTTTCCTCTCCTCCCCAGGCTCATAGCCAGGATCAAACAGGAGAAGGCCTCGGTGATTCTGATAGCTCCTGCGTGGCCACGCAGGACTTGGTATGCAGACCTGGTGAATATGTCATCGGCTCCACCATGGAAGCTACCTTTGAGACAGGACCTTCTAGTACAAGGTCCATTCGAACATCCCAATCTAGTTTCTCTGCAGCTGACTGCTTGGAAATTGAACGCTTGATTTTATCCAAGCGTGGGTTTTCAAATTCTGTGATTGATACTCTGGTCCAAGCCAGAAAACCTGTGACTAGAAGGATTTACCATAAAATATGGAAAAAATATATCTGTTGGTGTGAATCCAAAGGATTCTCCTGGAGTAAGATTAAAATTCCAAAGATTCTCTCCTTTCTCCAAGAAGGTTTGGATAAAGGATTGTCAGCTAGTTCTCTAAAAGGACAGATTTCTGCATTATCCGTCTTATTGTACAAACGACTGGCAGCTTTGCCAGATGTACAAGCTTTTGTTCAGGCTTTGGTTAGAATCAAGCCTGTTTACAGACCCATGACTCCTCCTTGGAGTCTAAATTTAGTTCTTTCAGTTCTTCAAGGGGTTCCGTTTGAACCTTTACATTCCATAGATATTAAGTTACTATCTTGGAAAGTTCTGTTTTTGGTTGCTATTTCTTCTGCTAGATGAGTTTCTGAATTATCTGCTTTGCAGTGTGATCCACCCTATCTGGTGTTCCATTCAGATAAGGTTGTTTTGCGTACTAAGCCTGGTTTTCTTCCAAAAGTTGTTTCCAACGAGAACATCAACCAGGAAATAGTTGTTCCTTCTTTGTGTCCGAATCCAGTTTCAAAGAAGGAACGTTTATTACACAATTTAGATGTTGTTCGTGCTTTAAAGTTCTATTTAGAAGCAACAAAAGATTTTAGACAAACCTCATCCTTGTTTGTCGTTTACTCTGGTAAGAGGAGAGGTCAAAAAGCTACTGCTACCTCTCTCTCTTTCTGGCTGAAAAGCATTATCCGCTTGGCTTATGAGACTGCCGGACGGCAGCCTCCTGAACGTATCACAGCTCACTCTACTAGGGCTGTGGCTTCCACATGGGCCTATAAGATTGAGGCTTCTGTTGACCAGATATGTAAGGCAGCGACTTGGTCTTCTCTGCACACTTTTGCCAAATTCTACAAATTTGATATTTTTGCTTCTTCGGAGGCTGTTTTTGGGAGAAAGGTTTTGCAAGCCGTGGTGCCTTCTGTTTAGGTAACCTGATTTGCTCCCTCCCTTCATCCGTGTCCTAAAGCTTTGGTATTGGTTCCCACAAGTAATGGATGACGCCGTGGACCGGACACACCAATGTTGGAGAAAACAGAATTTATGCTTACCTGATAAATTACTTTCTCCAACGGTGTGTCCGGTCCACGGCCCGCCCTGGTTTTTTTAATCAGGTTGAAAAAAAATTTCTTTATACACTACAGTCACCACGGCACCCTATAGTTTCTCCTTTTTCTCCTAACCGTCGGTCGAATGACTGGGGGGCGGAGCCAGAGGGGGAGCTATATGGACAGCTCTTGCTGTGTGCTGTCCTTGCCTTTCCCTGTGAGGGAGAACATTTCCCACAAGTAATGGATGATGCCGTGGACCGGACACACCGTTGGAGAAAGTAATTTATCAGGTAAGCATAAATTCTGTTTTTTCTAAATTCTACCATTTTGATGCATTTGCTTCTTGGGAAGCAGTTTTTGGTAGGAAAGTTCTTCAGGCAGCTGTTTCAGTTTGATTCTTCTGCTTATGATTTAAATTTTTCTTTTTTGAGAATAAACTTATATTTGGGTTGTGGATTAATTTTTTTCAGCGAAATGGCTGTTTTTATTTTGTCCCTCCCTCTAGTGACTCTTGCGTGGAGTTCCACATCTTGGGTATTGCTATCCCATATGTCACTAGCTCATGGACTCTTGCCAGTTACATGAAAGTAAACATAATTTATGTAAGAATTTACCTGATAAATTAATTTCTTTCATATTGGCAAGAGTCCATGAGGCCCACCCTTTTTTATGGTGGTTATGATTTTTTTTTTGTATAAAGCACAATTATTTTCAAATTCCTTTGTTGATGCTTTTTACTCCTTTCTTTTTCACCCCACTTCTTGGCTAGTCGTTAAACTGAATTGTGGGTGTGGTGAGGGGTGTATTTATAGGCATTTTGAGGTTTGGGAAACTTTGCCCCTCCTGGTAGGATTGTATATCCCATACGTCACTAGTTCATGGACTCTTGCCAATATGAAATAAATGAATTTATCAGGTAAGTTATTACATAAATTAAGTTTTTTGTTTATTTTGAGGGAAACATTGGCACTTAAGCAGTTAATACTGCAGGGGGATGTTGTATCATTTACCCTATGAGGGTTAATTGCAGGGCAGACAGCAGGCACTGTGGACGATGGGGAGTTTTGTTTTGTTTTTTTTGTGTGTTTTTTTTTTTTTAATTACTTTTATTTTTGGCTCAGTTTGTGTCCTTAACTCCGGGTTGAATCCGATTAAGGACTATGTAAGGAGTGTGCCGTTAATATTTTAACTGTAGGTACGGCCACGCATTTACTGTGTTCTATTTTCTGTCAGGAAATTTCACTGCGGTCCCAGCTGGGACCGCCCCTGATTAGAGAGGGGGTTTCTTTTAGAGGCTGCAGCCAGTTTAGGCGCGCTTTCCGGGTTCACTTCCTGTGAGTTCCGGAGTGGGTACGCAGCTTAGATCAACGGCTCTGCTCTAGTGAGGGTATCTCAGCCATCTAATTGCGGAGTTCCGGAGTGAAAACCGGATCATTTTCATTTACGCCTTAAGCTCAGTCGGCAGGACAGGTAGGCACTTCAGCAAAAGTGCTGAGGTGTAGAGTGCCTGGGGGTGTAATAGGATATTTGCTCCATTTAGTTTCAATCAAACATTTTGAACAAATATAATTTAAAGGGGCAGTAACGGTTCTAGTAAAGATTTGAAAAAGTGAAAGAAACTTTTCTTTTTTTCTTTTTTTTTTTCTGTATTTATTGGACCTTAAGATGGATCAAGAGGCCTTGCAGAGTGTTACATGCAGTCTGTGTTTTGACTCCCAGGTGGAACCGCCTGTAACTTTTTGTTCTTCATGTATTAAAAGGCATATCTGATACAGGTTTCTCCTGTATCAGATATGCCTCAGCTTTCTCTTCAAGTGTCCCAATCTTTCTCGTCCACACATGCAGTGCCCTGCATTTACTCTCACGCTCCAGTAGGAGTTTCTTTGCAAGACATTGCGGCACAGGTATCCTCTGCGGTATCTGAGGTGCTGTCTTTTCCCTAGCTTCAGGGAAAGCGCAAAAGGAAGTTTAAAGAGTCAGCGAGTAATTTTTCTGACCCGGTTGTGGCTATCCAAGGGGTTTCTTCTCAGAAGTCTGAGGATAAAGACACTTCGGTAGCGTCTGAGGGTGAAATCTCAGATTCAGACAGTGTAATTCCTTCTTCTGATGCTGAAGTTGTATCCTTCAGATTTAAGCTAGAACACCTCTGTCTGTTACTTAAGGAGGTTTTGGATACTTTGGACAACACTGATACGACTGTCATACCCTATGAAATCTAGTAAATTAAAGTACGTTGATGTTTCCTCCACGGTGGAGGTATTCCCTGTACCAGACCATGCTACAGAGATTATTGCATGGGAGTGGGAAAGACCTGGAATTCCTTTTTCTCCATCTCCAATTTTTAAGAAAATGTTTCCAATAGCTGACTCCATTAAGAGGTCTTGGCAGACCCTTCCTAAGGTGGAAGGGGCGATCTCCAATTTGGCTAAGAGAGCCACTATTGCCATAGAGGATAGCTGTTCCTTTAAGGATCCAATGTATAAGAAGTTGGAGGCATTGCTAAAGAAAATGTATGTTCACCAGGGTCTCCAACTGCAGCCTACTGGTTTGATGCTTTGTCTGATTCTATTCAGACAGATACTCCTCTTGAGGAGATCAAGGACAGGATTAAGGCTCTTAAGTTAGCCAATTCCTTTATCACAGATGC
>NC_069503.1:1141626591-1141666591 GCF_027579735.1 Bombina bombina | reverse complement strand
TAATGGTGCAATAAAATACAGGTAATATTAGAGAATCAGTGTAATGGTACAGTAAAATACAGGTGATATTAGAGAATCAGTGTAATGGTACAGTAAAATACAGGTGATATTAGAGAATCAGTGTAATGGTCCAGTAAAATACAGCTGATATTAGAGAATCAGTGTAATGGTACAGTAAAATACAGGTGATATTAGAGAATCAGTGTAATGGTGCAGTAAAATACAGGTGATATTAGAGAATCAGTGTAATGGTACAGTAAAATACAGCTGATATTAGAGAATCAGTGTAATGGTACAGTAAAATACAGCTGATATTAGAGAATCAGTGTAATGGTACAGTAAAATGCAGGTGATATTAGAGAATCAGTGTAATGGTAAAGTAAAATACAGGTGATATTAGAGTATCATTCTAATAGTACATTAAAATACAGCTGATATTAGAGAATCAGTGTAATGGTACAGTAAAATGCAGGTGATATTAGAGAATCAGTGTAATGGGACAGTAAAATACAGATAATATTAGAGAATCAGTGTAATGGTACAGTAAAATACAGGTGATATTAGAGAATCAGTGTAATGGTACAGTAAAATACAGGTGATATTAGAGAATCAGTGTAATGGTCCAGTAAAATACAGCTGATATTAGAGAATCAGTGTAATGGTACAGTAAAATACAGGTGATATTAGAGAATCAGTGTAATGGTGCAGTAAAATACAGGTGATATTAGAGAATCAGTGTAATGGTACAGTAAAATGCAGGTGATATTAGAGAATCAGTGTAATGTTACAGTAAAATACAGGTGAAATTAGCGAATCAGTGTAATGGTACAGTAAAATGCAGGTGATATTAGAGAATCAGTGTAATGGTTCAGTTAAATACAGGTGATATTAGAGAATAAGTGTAATGGAACAGTAAAATACAGCTGATATTAGAGAATCAGTTTAATAGTACAGTAAAATGCAGGTGATATTAGAGAATCATTGTAATGGTACAGTAAAATACAGCTGATATTAGAGAATCAGTTTAATAGTACAGTAAAATGCAGGTGATATTAGAGAATCATTGTAATAGTACAGTAAAATACAGGTGATATTAGTGAGTCAGTGTAATGGTACAGTAAAATGCAGGTGATAGAGAATCAGTGTAATGGTAAAGTAAAATACAGGTGATATTAGAGTATCATTCTAATAGTACAGTAAAGTACAGCTGATATTAGAGAATCAGTGTAATGGTACAGTAAAATGCAGGTGATATTAGAGAATCATTGTAATAGTACAGTAAAATACAGGTGATATTAGTGAGTCAGTGTAATGGTACAGTAAAATACATGTGATATTAGAGAATCAGTGTAATGGTACAGTAAAATACAGCTGATATTAGAGAATCAGTGTAATGGTAAAGTAAAGTCCAGGTGATATTAGAGAATCATTGTAATGGTACAGTAAATACAGGTTATATTAGAGAATCATTCTAATAGTACAGTAAAATACAGGTGATATTACAGAATCAGTGTAATGTTACAGTACAGGGAGTGCAGAATTATTAGGCAAGATGTATTTTTGAGGATTCATTTTATTATTGAACAACAACCATGTTCTCAATGAACCCAAAAAACTCATTAATATCAAAGCTGAATAGTTTTGGAAGTAGTTTTTAGTTTGCTTTTAGTTATAGCTATTTTAGGGGGATATCTGTGTGTGCAGGTGACTATTACTGTGCATAATTATTAGGCAACTTAACAAAAAACAAATATATACCCATTTCAATTATTTATTTTTACCAGTGAAACCAATATAACATCTCAACATTCACAAATATACATTTCTGACATTCAAAAACAAAACAAAAACAAATCAGTGACCAATATAGCCACCTTTCTTTGCAAGGACACTCAAAAGCCTGCCATCCATGGATTCTGTCAGTTTTTTGATCTGTTCACCATCAACATTGCGTGCAGCAGCAACCACAGCCTCCCAGACACTGTTCAGAGAGGTGTACTGTTTTCCCTCCTTGTAAATCTCACATTTGATGATGGACCACAGGTTCTCAATGGGGTTCAGATCAGGTGAACAAGGAGGCCATGTCATTAGATTTTCTTCTTTTATACCCTTTCTTGCCAGCCACGCTGTGGAGTACTTGGACGCGTGTGATGGAGCATTGTCCTGCATGAAAATCATGTTTTTCTTGAAGGATGCAGACTTCTTCCTGTACCACTGCTTGAAGAAGGTGTCTTCCAGAAACTGGCAGTAGGACTGGGAGTTGAGCTTGACTCCATCCTCAACCCAAAAAGGCCCCACAAGCTCATCTTTGATGATACCAGCCCAAACCAGTACTCCACCTCCACCTTGCTGGTGTCTGAGTTGGACTGGAGCTCTCTGCCCTTTACCAATCCAGCCACGGGCCCATCCATCTGGCCCATCAAGACTCACTCTCATTTCATCAGTCCATAAAACCTTAGAAAAATCAGTCTTGAGATATTTCTTGGCCCAGTCTTGACGTTTCAGCTTGTGTGTCTTGTTCAGTGGTGGTCGTCTGTCAGCCTTTCTTACCTTGGCCATGTCTCTGAGTATTGCACACCTTGTGCTTTTGGGCACTCCAGTGATGTTGCAGCTCTGAAATATGGCCAAACTGGTGGCAAGTGGCATCTTGGCAGCTGCACGCTTGACTTTTCTCAGTTCATGGGCAGTTATTTTGCGCCTTGGTTTTTCCACACGCCTCTTGCGACCCTCTTGACTATTTTGAATGAAACGCTTGATTGTTCGATGATCGCGCTTCAGAAGCTTTGAAATTTTAAGAGTGCTGCATCCCTCTGCAAGATATCTCACTATTTTTGACTTTTCTGAGCCTGTCAAGTCCTTCTTTTGACCCATTTTGCCAAAGGAAAGGAAGTTGCCTAATAATTATGCACACCTGATATAGGGTGTTGATGTCATTAGACCACACCCCTTCTCATTACAGAGATGCACATCACCTAATATGCTTAATTGGTAGTAGGCTTTCAAGCCTATACAGCTTGGAGTAAGACAACATGCATAAAGAGGATGATGTGGTCAAAATACTCATTTGCCTAATAATTCTGCACTCCCTGTAAAATGCAGTTGATATTAGAGAATCAGGGTAATGGTACAGTAAAATACAGGTGATATTAGAGAATCATTCTAATAGTACAGTAAAATACAGGTGATATTAGAGTATCATTCTAATAGTACAATAAAATACAGGTGATATTAGAGAATCAGTGTAATGGTACAGTAAAGTACAGGTGATATTAGAGAATCAGTGTAATGGTACAGTAAAGTACAGGTGATATTAGAGAATCAGTGTAATGGTACAGTAAAATACAAGTGATATTAGAGAATCAGTGTAATGGTACAGTAAAGTACAGGTTATATTAAATAATCATTCTAATAGTACAATAAAATACAGGTGATATTAGAGAATCAGTGTAATGGTACAGTAAAGTACAGGTGATATTAGAGAATCAGTGTAATGGTACAGTAAAATACATGTGATATCAGAGAATCAGTGTAATGGTACAGTAAAATACAGTTGATATTAGAGAATCAGTGTAATGGTGCAGTAAAATCCAGGTGATATTAGAGAATCAGTGTAATGGTACAGTATAGTACAGGTGATATTAGAGAATCAGTGTAATGGTACAGTAAAGTACAGTTGATATTAGAGAATCAGTGTAATGGTACAGTAAAGTACAGGTGATATTAGAGAATCAGTGTAATGGTACAGTAAAGTACAGTTGATATTAGAGAATCAGTGTAATGGTACAGTAAAGTACAGGTGATATTAGAGAATCAGTGTAATGGTACAGTAAAGTACAGGTGATATTAGAGAATCAGTGTAATGGTACAGTAAAGTACAGGTGATATTAGAGAATCAGTTTAATGGTGCAGTAAAATACAGGTGATATTAGAGAATCAGTGTAATGGTACAGTAAAATACAGGTGATATTAGAGAATCAGTGTAATGGTACAGTAAAATGCAGGTGATATTAGAGAATCAGTGTAATGGTAAAGTAAAATACAGGTGATATTAGAGTATCATTCTAATAGTACAGTAAAGTACAGGTGATATTAGAGAATCAGTGTAATGGGACAGTAAAATACAGGTGATATTAGAGAATCAGTGTAATGGTACAGTAAAGTACAGGTGATATTAGAGAATCAGTTTAATGGTGCAGTAAAATACAGGTGATATTAGAGAATCAGTGTAATGGTACAGTAAAATACAGGTGATATTAGAGAATCAGTGTAATGGTACAGTAAAATGCAGGTGATATTAGAGAATCAGTGTAATGGTAAAGTAAAATACAGGTGATATTAGAGTATCATTCTAATAGTACAGTAAAGTACAGGTGATATTAGAGAATCAGTGTAATGGGACAGTAAAATACAGGTGATATTAGAGAATCAGTGTAATGGAACAGTAAAATACAGGTGATATTAGAGAATCATTGTAATGGTACAGTAAAATACAGGTGATATTAGAGAATCAGTGTAATGGTACAGTAAAATACAAGTGATATTAGAGAATCGGTGTAATGGTACAGTAAAATACAAGTGATATCAGAGAATCAGTGTAATGGTACAGTAAAATACAGGTGATATTAGAGAATCAGTGTAATGGTACGGTAAAATGCAGGTGATATTAGAGAATCAGTGTAATGGTACAGTAAAATACAGGTGATATTAGAGAATCAATGTAATGGTACAGTAAAATACAGCTGATATTAGAGAATCAGTGTAATGGTACAGTAAAATACAGCTGATATTAGAGAATCAGTGTAATGGTACTGTAAAATGCAGGTGATATTAGAGAATCAGTGTAATGGTAAAGTAAAATACAGGTGATATTAGAGTATCATTCTAATAGTACAGTAAAATACAGCTGATATTAGAGAATCAGTGTAATGGTACAGTAAAATGCAGGTGATATTAGAGAATTAGTTTAATGGTGCAATAAAATACAGGTAATATTAGAGAATCAGTGTAATGGTACAGTAAAATACAGGTGATATTAGAGAATCAGTGTAATGGTACAGTAAAATACAGGTGATATTAGAGAATCATTGTAATGGTACAGTAAAATACAGCTGATATTAGAGAATCAGTGTAATGGTACAGTAAAATACAGGTGATATTAGAGAATCAGTGTAATGGTGCAGTAAAATACAGGTGATATTAGAGAATCAGTGTAATGGTACAGTAAAATACAGCTGATATTAGAGAATCAGTGTAATGGTACAGTAAAATACAGCTGATATTAGAGAATCAGTGTAATGGTACAGTAAAATGCAGGTGATATTAGAGAATCAGTGTAATGGTAAAGTAAAATACAGGTGATATTAAAGTATCATTCTAATAGTACATTAAAATACAGCTGATATTAGAGAATCAGTGTAATGGTACAGTACAATGCAGGTGATATTAGAGAATCAGTGTAATGGGACAGTAAAATACAGATAATATTAGAGAATCAGTGTAATGGTACAGTAAAATACAGGTGATATTAGAGAATCAGTGTAATGGTACAGTAAAATACAGGTGATATTAGAGAATCAGTGTAATGGTACAGTAAAATACAGCTGATATTAGAGAATCAGTGTAATGGTACAGTAAAATACAGGTGATATTAGAGAATCAGTGTAATGGTGCAGTAAAATACAGGTGATATTAGAGAATCAGTGTAATGGTACAGTAAAATGCAGGTGATATTAGAGAATCAGTGTAATGGTACAGTAAAATACAGGTGAAATTAGCGAATCAGTGTAATGGTACAGTAAAATGCAGGTGATATTAGAGAATCAGTGTAATGGTACAGTTAAATACAGGTGATATTAGAGAATAAGTGTAATGGAACAGTAAAATACAGCTGATATTAGAGAATCAGTGTAATAGTACAGTAAAATGCAGGTGATATTAGAGAATCATTGTAATGGTACAGTAAAATACAGCTGATATTAGAGAATCAGTTTAATAGTACAGTAAAATGCAGGTGATATTAGAGAATCATTGTAATAGTACAGTAAAATACAGGTGATATTAGTGAGTCAGTGTAATGGTACAGTAAAATGCAGGTGATAGAGAATCAGTGTAATGGTAAAGTAAAATACAGGTGATATTAGAGTATCATTCTAATAGTACAGTAAAGTACAGCTGATATTAGAGAATCAGTGTAATGGTACAGTAAAATGCAGGTGATATTAGAGAATCATTGTAATAGTACAGTAAAATACAGGTGATATTAGTGAGTCAGTGTAATGGTACAGTAAAATACATGTGATATTAGAGAATCAGTGTAATGGTACAGTAAAATACAGCTGATAATAGAGAATCAGTGTAATGGTGCAGTAAAATACAGGTGATATTAGAGAATCAGTGTAATGGTACAGTAAAATACAGGTGATATTAGAGAATCAGTGTAATGGTGCAGTAAAATACAGGTGATATTAGAGAATCAGTGTAATGGTACAGTAAAATACAGGTGATATTAGAGAATCAGTGTAATGGTACAGTAAAATACATGTGATATTAGAGAATCAGTGTAATGGTACAGTAAAATACAGGTGATATTAGAGAATCAGTGTAATGGTACGGTAAAATGCAGGTGATATTAGAGAATCAGTGTAATGGTACAGTAAAATACAGGTGATATTAGAGAATCAATGTAATGGTACAGTAAAATACAGCTGATATTAGAGAATCAGTGTAATGGTACAGTAAAATACAGCTGATATTAGAGAATCAGTGTAATGGTACTGTAAAATGCAGGTGATATTAGAGAATCAGTGTAATGGTAAAGTAAAATACAGGTGATATTAGAGTATCATTCTAATAGTACAGTAAAATACAGCTGATATTAGAGAATCAGTGTAATGGTACAGTAAAATGCAGGTGATATTAGAGAATTAGTTTAATGGTGCAATAAAATACAGGTAATATTAGAGAATCAGTGTAATGGTACAGTAAAATACAGGTGATATTAGAGAATCAGTGTAATGGTACAGTAAAATACAGGTGATATTAGAGAATCATTGTAATGGTCCAGTAAAATACAGCTGATATTAGAGAATCAGTGTAATGGTACAGTAAAATACAGGTGATATTAGAGAATCAGTGTAATGGTGCAGTAAAATACAGGTGATATTAGAGAATCAGTGTAATGGTACAGTAAAATACAGCTGATATTAGAGAATCAGTGTAATGGTACAGTAAAATACAGCTGATATTAGAGAATCAGTGTAATGGTACAGTAAAATGCAGGTGATATTAGAGAATCAGTGTAATGGTAAAGTAAAATACAGGTGATATTAAAGTATCATTCTAATAGTACATTAAAATACAGCTGATATTAGAGAATCAGTGTAATGGTACAGTACAATGCAGGTGATATTAGAGAATCAGTGTAATGGGACAGTAAAATACAGATAATATTAGAGAATCAGTGTAATGGTACAGTAAAATACAGGTGATATTAGAGAATCAGTGTAATGGTACAGTAAAATACAGGTGATATTAGAGAATCAGTGTAATGGTACAGTAAAATACAGCTGATATTAGAGAATCAGTGTAATGGTACAGTAAAATACAGGTGATATTAGAGAATCAGTGTAATGGTGCAGTAAAATACAGGTGATATTAGAGAATCAGTGTAATGGTACAGTAAAATGCAGGTGATATTAGAGAATCAGTGTAATGTTACAGTAAAATACAGGTGAAATTAGCGAATCAGTGTAATGGTACAGTAAAATGCAGGTGATATTAGAGAATCAGTGTAATGGTACAGTTAAATACAGGTGATATTAGAGAATAAGTGTAATGGAACAGTAAAATACAGCTGATATTAGAGAATCAGTTTAATAGTACAGTAAAATGCAGGTGATATTAGAGAATCATTGTAATGGTACAGTAAAATACAGCTGATATTAGAGAATCAGTTTAATAGTACAGTAAAATGCAGGTGATATTAGAGAATCATTGTAATAGTACAGTAAAATACAGGTGATATTAGTGAGTCAGTGTAATGGTACAGTAAAATGCAGGTGATAGAGAATCAGTGTAATGGTAAAGTAAAATACAGGTGATATTAGAGTATCATTCTAATAGTACAGTAAAGTACAGCTGATATTAGAGAATCAGTGTAATGGTACAGTAAAATGCAGGTGATATTAGAGAATCATTGTAATAGTACAGTAAAATACAGGTGATATTAGTGAGTCAGTGTAATGGTACAGTAAAATACATGTGATATTAGAGAATCAGTGTAATGGTACAGTAAAATACAGCTGATAATAGAGAATCAGTGTAATGGTGCAGTAAAATACAGGTGATATTAGAGAATCAGTGTAATGGTACAGTAAAATACAGGTGATATTAGAGAATCAGTGTAATGGTGCAGTAAAATACAGGTGATATTAGAGAATCAGTGTAATGGTACAGTAAAATACAGGTGATATTAGAGAATCAGTGTAATGGTACAGTAAAATACATGTGATATTAGAGAATCAGTGTAATGGTACAGTAAAATACAGCTGATAATAGAGAATCAGTGTAATGGTGCAGTAAAATACAGGTGATATTAGAGAATCAGTGTAATGGTACAGTAAAATGCAGGTGATATTAGAGAATCAGTGTAATGGTGCAGTAAAATACAGCTGATATTAGAGAATCAGTGTAATGGTAAAGTAAAGTCCAGGTGATATTAGAGAATCATTGTAATGGTACAGTAAATACAGGTTATATTAGAGAATCATTCTAATAGTACAGTAAAATACAGGTGATATTACAGAATCAGTGTAATGTTACAGTACAGGGAGTGCAGAATTATTAGGCAAGATGTATTTTTGAGGATTCATTTTATTATTGAACAACAACCATGTTCTCAATGAACCCAAAAAACTCATTAATATCAAAGCTGAATAGTTTTGGAAGTAGTTTTTAGTTTGCTTTTAGTTATAGCTATTTTAGGGGGATATCTGTGTGTGCAGGTGACTATTACTGTGCATAATTATTAGGCAACTTAACAAAAAACAAATATACACCCATTTCAATTATTTATTTTTACCAGTGAAACCAATATAACATCTCAACATTCACAAATATACATTTCTGACATTCAAAAACAAAACAAAAACAAATCAGTGACCAATATAGCCACCTTTCTTTGCAAGGACACTCAAAAGCCTGCCATCCATGGATTCTGTCAGTTTTTTGATCTGTTCACCATCAACATTGCGTGCAGCAGCAACCACAGCCTCCCAGACACTGTTCAGAGAGGTGTACTGTTTTCCCTCCTTGTAAATCTCACATTTGATGATGGACCACAGGTTCTCAATGGGGTTCAGATCAGGTGAACAAGGAGGCCATGTCATTAGATTTTCTTCTTTTATACCCTTTCTTGCCAGCCACGCTGTGGAGTACTTGGACGCGTGTGATGGAGCATTGTCCTGCATGAAAATCATGTTTTTCTTGAAGGATGCAGACTTCTTCCTGTACCACTGCTTGAAGAAGGTGTCTTCCAGAAACTGGCAGTAGGACTGGGAGTTGAGCTTGACTCCATCCTCAACCCAAAAAGGCCCCACAAGCTCATCTTTGATGATACCAGCCCAAACCAGTACTCCACCTCCACCTTGCTGGCGTCTGAGTTGGACTGGAGCTCTCTGCCCTTTACCAATCCAGCCACAGGCCCATCCATCTGGCCCATCAAGACTCACTCTCATTTCATCAGTCCATAAAACCTTAGAAAAATCAGTCTTGAGATATTTCTTGGCCCAGTCTTGACGTTTCAGCTTGTGTGTCTTGTTCAGTGGTGGTCGTCTGTCAGCCTTTCTTACCTTGGCCATGTCTCTGAGTATTGCACACCTTGTGCTTTTGGGCACTCCAGTGATGTTGCAGCTCTGAAATATGGCCAAACTGGTGGCAAGTGGCATCTTGGCAGCTGCACGCTTGACTTTTCTCAGTTCATGGGCAGTTATTTTGCGCCTTGGTTTTTCCACACGCCTCTTGCGACCCTGTTGACTATTTTGAATGAAACGCTTGATTGTTCGATGATCACGCTTCAGAAGCTTTGAAATTTTAAGAGTGCTGCATCCCTCTGCAAGATATCTCACTATTTTTGACTTTTCTGAGCCTGTCAAGTCCTTCTTTTGACCCATTTTGCCAAAGGAAAGGAAGTTGCCTAATAATTATGCACACCTGATATAGGGTGTTGATGTCATTAGACCACACCCCTTCTCATTACAGAGATGCACATCACCTAATATGCTTAATTGGTAGTAGGCTTTCGAGCCTATACAGCTTGGAGTAAGACAACATGCATAAAGAGGATGATGTGGTCAAAATACTCATTTGCCTAATAATTCTGCACTCCCTGTAAAATGCAGTTGATATTAGAGAATCAGGGTAATGGTACAGTAAAATACAGGTGATATTAGAGAATCATTCTAATAGTACAGTAAAATACAGGTGATATTAGAGTATCATTCTAATAGTACAATAAAATACAGGTGATATTAGAGAATCAGTGTAATGGTACAGTAAAGTACAGGTGATATTAGAGAATCAGTGTAATGGTACAGTAAAGTACAGGTGATATTAGAGAATCAGTGTAATGGTACAGTAAAATACAAGTGATATTAGAGAATCAGTGTAATGGTACAGTAAAGTACAGGTTATATTAAATAATCATTCTAATAGTACAATAAAATACAGGTGATATTAGAGAATCAGTGTAATGGTACAGTAAAGTACAGGTGATATTAGAGAATCAGTGTAATGGTACAGTAAAATACATGTGATATTAGAGAATCAGTGTAATGGTACAGTAAAATACAGTTGATATTAGAGAATCAGTGTAATGGTGCAGTAAAATCCAGGTGATATTAGAGAATCAGTGTAATGGTACAGTATAGTACAGGTGATATTAGAGAATCAGTGTAATGGTACAGTTAAGTACAGGTGATATTAAATAATCAGTGTAATGGTGCAGTAAAGTACAGGTGATATTAGAGAATCAATGTAATGGTACAGTAAAGTACAGTTGATATTAGAGAATCAGTGTAATGGTACAGTAAAGTACAGGTGATATTAGAGAATCAGTGTAATGGTACAGTAAAGTACAGTTGATATTAGAGAATCAGTGTAATGGTACAGTAAAGTACAGGTGATATTAGAGAATCAGTGTAATGGTTCAGTAAAGTACAGGTGATATTAGAGAATCAGTGTAATGGTACAGTAAAGTACAGGTGATATTAGAGAATCAGTTTAATGGTACAGTAAAATACAGGTGATATTAGAGAATCAGTGTAATGGTACAGTATAATACAGGTGATATTAGAGAATCAGTGTAATGGTACAGTAAAGTACAGTTGATATTAGAGAATCAGTGTAATGGTACAGTAAAGTACAGGTGATATTAGAGAATCAGTGTAATGGTTCAGTAAAGTACAGGTGATATTAGAGAATCAGTGTAATGGTACAGTAAAGTACAGGTGATATTAGAGAATCAGTTTAATGGTACAGTAAAATACAGGTGATATTAGAGAATCAGTGTAATGGTACAGTAAAATACAGGTGATATTAGAGAATCAGTGTAATGGTACAGTAAAATACAGGTGATATTAGAGAATCAGTGTAATGGTACAGTAAAATGCAGGTGATATTAGAGAATCAGTGTAATGGTAAAGTAAAATACAGGTGATTTTAGAGTATCATTCTAATAGTACAGTAAAGTACAGGTGATATTAGAGAATCAGTGTAATGGGACAGTAAAATACAGGTGATATTAGAGAATCAGTGTAATGGAACAGTAAAATACAGGTGATATTAGAGAATCATTGTAATGGTACAGTAAAATACAGGTGATATTAGAGAATCAGTGTAATGGTACAGTAAAATACAGGTGATATTAGAGAATCAGTGTAATGGTACAGTAAAATACAGGTGATATTAGAGAATCAGTGTAATGGTACAGTAAAATACAGGTGATATTAGAGAATCAGTGTAATGGTACAGTAAAATGCAGGTGATATTAGAGAATCAGTGTAATGGTACAGTAAAATGCAGCTGATATTAGAGAATCACTTTAATGGTACAGTAAAATACAGGTGATATTAGAAAATCAGTGTAATGGTACAGTAAAATACAGCTGATATTACAGAATCAGTGTAATGGTGCAGTAAAATACAGGTGATATTAGAGAATCAGTGTAATGGTACAGTAAAATACAGCTGATATTAGAGAATCAGTGTAATGGTACAGTAAAATGCAGGTGATATTAGAGAATCAGTGTAATGGTAAAGTAAAATACAGGTGATATTAGAGTATCATTCTAATAGTACAGTAAAGTTCAGCTGATATTAGAGAATCAGTGTAATGGTACAGTAAAATGCAGGTGATATTAGAGAATCAGTTTAATGGTGCAATAAAATGCAGGTAATATTAGAGAATCAGTGTAATGGTGCAATAAAATACAGGTGAAATTAGCGAATCAGTGTAATGGTACAGTAAAATACAGGTGATATTAGAGAATCAGTGTAATGGTACATTAAAATACAGGTGATATTAGAGAATCAGTGTAATGGTGCAATAAAATACAGGTGATATTAGAGAATCAGTGTAATGGTCCAGTAAAATACAGCTGAAATTAGAGAATCAGTGTAATGGTACATTAAAATACAGGTGATATTAGAGAATCAGTATAATGGTACAGTAAAATACAGGTGATATTAGAGAATCAGTGTAATGGTACAGTAAAATGCAGGTGATATTACAGAATCAGTGTAATGGTGCAGTAAAATACAGGTGATATTAGAGAATCAGTGTAATGGTACAGTAAAATACAGGTGATATTAGAGAATCATTGTAATGGTACAGTAAAATACAGGTGATATTAGAGAATCATTGTAATGGTACAGTAAAATACAGGTGATATTAGAGAATCAGTGTAATGGTACAGTAAAATGCAGGTGATATTAGAGAATCATTGTAATGGTACAGTAAAATACAGGTGATATTAGAGAATCAGTGTAATGGTACAGTAAAATGCAGGTAATATTAGAGAATCAGTGTAATGGTGCAATAAAATACAGGTGAAATTAGCGAATCAGTGTAATGGTACAGTAAAATACAGGTGATATTAGAGAATCAGTGTAATGGTCCAGTAAAATACAGCTGATATTAGAGAATCAGTGTAATGGTACAGTAAAATACAGGTGATATTAGAGAATCAGTGTAATGGTGCAGTAAAATACAGGTGATATTAGAGAATCAGTATAATGGTACAGTAAAATACAGGTGATATTAGAGAATCAGTATAATGGTACAGTAAAATGCAGGTGATATTAGAGAATCAGTGTAATGGTACAGTAAAATACAGGTGATATTAGAGAATCAGTGTAATGGTACAGTAAAATGCAGGTGATATTACAGAATCAGTGTAATGGTACAGTAAAATGCAGGTGATATTAGAGAATCAGTGTAATGGTACAGTAAAATACAGGTGATATTAGAGAATCAGTGTAATGGTACAGTAAAATACAGGTGATATTAGAGAATCAGTGTAATGGTACAGTAAAGTACAGTTGATATTAGAGAATCAGTGTAATGGTACAGTAAAATGCAGGTGATATTACAGAATCAATGTAATGGGACAGTAAAATGCAGGTGATATTAGAGAATCAGTGTAATGGTACAGTAAAATGCAGGTGATATTAGAGAATCAGTGTAATGGTACAGTTAAATACAGGTGATATTAGAGAATCAGTGTAATGGTACAATAAAATACATGTGATATTAGAGAATCAGTGTAATGGTACAGTAAAATACATGTGATATTAGAGAATCAGTTTAATGGTACAGTAAAATACAGCTGATATTAGAGAATCAGTGTAATGGTACAGTAAAATACAGGTGATATTAGAGAATCAGTTTAATAGTACAGTAAAATGCAGGTGATATTAGAGAATCATTGTAATAGTACAGTAAAATACAGGTGATATTAGTGAATCAGTGTAATGGTACAGTAAAATACATGTGATATTAGAGAATCAGTGTAATGGTACAGTAAAATACAGCTGATATTAGAGAATCAGTGTAATGGTACAGTAAAGTTCAGCTGATATTAGAGAATCAGTGTAATGGTACAGTAAAATGCAGGTGATATTAGAGAATCAGTGTAATGGTACAGTAAAATACAGGTGATATTAGAGAATCAGTGTAATGGTACAGTAAAATGCAGGTGATATTAGAGAATCAGTGTAATGGTACAGTAAAATGCAGCTGATATTAGAGAATCACTTTAATGGTACAGTAAAATACAGGTGATATTAGAAAATCAGTGTAATGGTACAGTAAAATACAGCTGATATTACAGAATCAGTGTAATGGTGCAGTAAAATACAGGTGATATTAGAGAATCAGTGTAATGGTACAGTAAAATACAGCTGATATTAGAGAATCAGTGTAATGGTACAGTAAAATGCAGGTGATATTAGAGAATCAGTGTAATGGTAAAGTAAAATACAGGTGATATTAGAGTATCATTCTAATAGTACAGTAAAGTTCAGCTGATATTAGAGAATCAGTGTAATGGTACAGTAAAATACAGCTGATATTAGAGAATCAGTATAATGGTACAGTAAAATACAGGTGATATTAGAGAATCAGTTTAATAGTACAGTAAAATGCAGGTGATATTAGAGAATCATTGTAATAGTACAGTAAAATACAGGCGATATTAGTGAATCAGTGTAATGGTACAGTAAAATACATGTGATATTAGAGAATCAGTGTAATGGTACAGTAAAATACAGCTGATATTAGAGAATCAGTGTAATGGTACAGTAAAGTTCAGCTGATATTAGAGAATCAGTGTAATGGTACAGTAAAATACAGGTGATATTAGAGAATCAGTGTAATGGTGCAGTAAAATACAGGTGATATTAGAGAATCAGTATAATGGTACAGTAAAATACAGGTGATATTAGAGAATCAGTATAATGGTACAGTAAAATGCAGGTGATATTAGAGAATCAGTGTAATGGTACAGTAAAATACAGGTGATATTAGAGAATCAGTGTAATGGTACAGTAAAATGCAGGTGATATTACAGAATCAGTGTAATGGTACAGTAAAATGCAGGTGATATTAGAGAATCAGTGTAATGGTACAGTAAAATACAGGTGATATTAGAGAATCAGTGTAATGGTACAGTAAAATACAGGTGATATTAGAGAATCAGTGTAATGGTACAGTAAAGTACAGTTGATATTAGAGAATCAGTGTAATGGTACAGTAAAATGCAGGTGATATTACAGAATCAATGTAATGGGACAGTAAAATGCAGGTGATATTAGAGAATCAGTGTAATGGTACAGTAAAATACAGGTGAAATTAGCGAATCAGTGTAATGGTACAGTAAAATGCAGGTGATATTAGAGAATCAGTGTAATGGTACAATTAAATACAGGTGATATTAGAGAATCAGTGTAATGGTACAATAAAATACATGTGATATTAGAGAATCAGTGTAATGGTACAGTAAAATACATGTGATATTAGAGAATCAGTGTAATGGTACAGTAAAATACAGCTGATATTAGAGAATCAGTGTAATGGTACAGTAAAATACAGGTGATATTAGAGAATCAGTTTAATAGTACAGTAAAATGCAGGTGATATTAGAGAATCATTGTAATAGTACAGTAAAATACAGGTGATATTAGTGAATCAGTGTAATGGTACAGTAAAATACATGTGATATTAGAGAATCAGTGTAATGGTACAGTAAAATACAGCTGATATTAGAGAATCAGTGTAATGGTACAGTAAAGTTCAGCTGATATTAGAGAATCAGTGTAATGGTACAGTAAAATACAGGTGATATTAGAGAATCAGTGTAATGGTACAGTAAAATGCAGGTGATATTAGAGAATCAGTTTAATGGTGCAATAAAATACAGGTAATATTAGAGAATCAGTGTAATGGTACAGTAAAATACAGGTGATATTAGAGAATCAGTATAATGGTACAGTAAAATACAGGTGATATTAGAGAATCATTGTAATAGTACAGTAAAATACAGGTGATATTAGAGAATCAGTGTAATGGTGCAGTAAAATACAGGTGATATTAGAGAATCAGTATAATGGTACAGTAAAATACAGGTGATATTACAGAATCAGTGTAATGGTACAGTAAAATGCAGGTGATATTACAGAATCAGTGTAATGGGACAGTAAAATGCAGGTGATATTACAGAACCAGTGTAATGGTACAGTAAAATACAGGTGATATTAGAGAATCAGTGTAATGGTACAGTAAAGTACAGTTGATATTAGAGAATCAGTGTAATGGTACAGTAAAATGCAGGTGATATTACAGAATCAGTGTAATGGGACAGTTAAATACAGGTGATATTAGAGAATCAGTGTAATGGTACAGTTAAATACAGGTGATATTAGAGAATCAGTGTAATGGTACAATAAAATACAGGTGATATTAGAGAATCAGTGTAATGGTACAGTAAAATACAGCTGATATTAGAGAATCAGTGTAATGGTACAGTAAAATACAGGTGATATTAGAGAATCATTGTAATAGTACAGTAAAATACAGGTGATATTAGTGAATCAGTGTAATGGTACAGTAAAATACATGTGATATTAGAGAATCAGTGTAATTGTGCAGTAAAATACAGCTGATATTAGAGAATCAGTGTAATGGTACAGTAAAATACAGGTGATATTAGAGAATCAGTGTAATGGTACAGTAAAATACAGCTGATATTACAGAATCAGTGTAATGGTGCAGTAAAATACAGGTGATATTAGAGAATCAGTGTAATGGTACAGTAAAATACAGGTGATATTAGAGAATCAGTGTAATGGTACAGTAAAATACAGCTGATATCAGAGAATCAGTGTAATGGTGCAGTAAAATGCAGGTGATATTAGAGAATCAGTGTAATGGTACAGTAAAATACAGCTGATATTAGAGAATCAGTGTAATGGTACAGTAAAGTACAGGTGATATTAGAGAATCAGTGTAATAATACAGTAAAGTACAGTTGATATTAGAGAATCAGTGTAATGGTACAGTAAAATACAGCTGATATTAGAGAATCAGTGTAATGGTACAGTAAAGTTCAGCTGATATTAGAGAATCAGTGTAATGGTACAGTAAAATACAGGTGATATTAGAGAATCAGTGTAATGGTACAGTAAAATGCAGGTGATATTAGAGAATCAGTTTAATGGTGCAATAAAATACAGGTAATATTAGAGAATCAGTGTAATGGTACAGTAAAATACAGGTGATATTAGAGAATCAGTATAATGGTACAGTAAAATACAGGTGATATTAGAGAATCATTGTAATAGTACAGTAAAATACAGGTGATATTAGAGAATCAGTGTAATGGTGCAGTAAAATACAGGTGATATTAGAGAATCAGTATAATGGTACAGTAAAATACAGGTGATATTACAGAATCAGTGTAATGGGACAGTAAAATGCAGGTGATATTACAGAATCAGTGTAATGGGACAGTAAAATGCAGGTGATATTACAGAATCAGTGTAATGGTACAGTAAAATACAGGTGATATTAGAGAATCAGTGTAATGGTACAGTAAAGTACAGTTGATATTAGAGAATCAGTGTAATGGTACAGTAAAATGCAGGTGATATTAGAGAATCAGTGTAATGGGACAGTTAAATACAGGTGATATTAGAGAATCAGTGTAATGGTACAGTTAAATACAGGTGATATTAGAGAATCAGTGTAATGGTACAATAAAATACAGGTGATATTAGAGAATCAGTGTAATGGTACAGTAAAATACAGCTGATATTAGAGAATCAGTGTAATGGTACAGTAAAATACAGGTGATATTAGAGAATCATTGTAATAGTACAGTAAAATACAGGTGATATTAGTGAATCAGTGTAATGGTACAGTAAAATACATGTGATATTAGAGAATCAGTGTAATTGTGCAGTAAAATACAGCTGATATTAGAGAATCAGTGTAATGGTACAGTAAAATACAGGTGATATTAGAGAATCAGTGTAATGGTACAGTAAAATACAGCTGATATTACAGAATCAGTGTAATGGTGCAGTAAAATACAGGTGATATTAGAGAATCAGTGTAATGGTACAGTAAAATACAGGTGATATTAGAGAATCAGTGTAATGGTACAGTAAAATACAGCTGATATCAGAGAATCAGTGTAATGGTGCAGTAAAATGCAGGTGATATTAGAGAATCAGTGTAATGGTACAGTAAAGTACAGGTGATATTAGAGAATCAGTGTAATAATACAGTAAAGTACAGTTGATATTAGAGAATCAGTGCAATGGTACAGTAAAATACAGCTGATATCAGAGAATCAGTGTAATGGTGCAGTAAAATGCAGGTGATATTAGAGAATCAGTGTAATGGTACAGTAAAGTACAGGTGATATTAGAGAATCAGTGTAATGGTACAGTAAAGTGCAGGTGATATTAGAGAATCATTGTAATGGCACAGTAAAATGCAGGTGATATTAGAGAATCAGTGTAAGGGTACAGTAAAATACAGGTGATATTAGAGAATCAGTGTAATGGTACAGTAAAGTACAGGTGATATTAGAGAATCAGTGTAATGTTACAGTAAAATACAGGTGATATTAGAGAATCAAGGTAATGGTACAGTAAAATACAGGTGATATTAGAAAATCAGTGTAATGTTACAGTAAAATACAGGTGATATTAGAGAATCAGTGTAATGGTACAGTAAAATGCGGGTGATATTAGAGAATCAGTATAATTATACAGTAAAATACAGGTGATATTAGAGAATCAGTGTAATGGTACAGTAAAGTACAGTTGATATTAGAGAATCAGTGTAATGGTACAGCAAAGTACAGGTGATATTAGAGAATCAGTGTAATGGTACAGTAAAGTACAGGTGATATTAGAGAATCAGTGTAATGGTACAGTAAAGTACAGGTGATATTAGAGAATCAGTGTAATGGTACAGTAAAATACAGGTGATATTAGAGAATCAGTGTAATGTTACAGTAAAATACAGGTGATATCAGAGAATCAGTGTAATGGTACAGTAAAATACAGGTGATATTAGAGAATCAGTGTAATGGTACAGTAAAATACAGGTGATATTAGAGAATCAGTGTAATGGTACAGTAAAATACATGTGATATTAGAGAATCAGCGTAATGGTACAGTAAAATACAGGTGATATTAGAGAATCAGTGTAATGGTACAGCAAAGTACAGGTGATATTAGAGAATCAGTGTAATGGTACAGTAAAGTGCAGGTGATATTAGAGAATCAGTGTAATGGTACAGTAAAGTACAGTTGATATTAGAGAATCAGTGTAATGGTACAGTAAAATACAGGTGATATTAGAGAATCATTGTAATGGTACAGTAAAATACAGGTGATATTAGAGAATCAGTGTAATGGTACAGTAAAGTACAGGTGATATTAGAAAATCAGTGTAATGTTACAGTAAAATACAGGTGATATTAGAGAATCAGTGTAATGGTACAGTAAAGTACAGGTGATATTAGAGAATCAGTGTAATGGTACAGTAAAGTACAGGTGATATTAGAGAATCAGTGTAATGGTACAGTAAAATGCAGGTGATATTAGAGAATCAGTGTAATGTTACAGTAAAATACAGGTGATATTAAAGAATCAGTGTAATGTTACAGTAAAATACAGGTGATATTAGAGAAACAGTGTAATGGTACAGTAAAATACAAGTGATATTAGAGAATCAGTGTAATGGTACAGTAAAGTACAGGTGATATTAGAGAATCAGTTTAATGTTGCAGTAAAATACAGGTGATATTAGAGAATAAGTGTAATGGTACAGTAAAATACAGGTGATATTAGAGAATCAGTGTAATGGTACAGTAAAATACATGTGATATTAGAGAATCATTGTAATGGTACAGTAAAATGCAGGTGATATTAGAGAACCAGTGTAATGGTGCAGTAAAATACAGGTGATATTAGAGAATCAGTGTAATGGTGCAGTAAAATACAGGTGATATTAGAGAATCAGTGTAATGGTACAGTAAAATGCAGGTGATATTAGAGAATCAGTGTAATGGTACAGTAAAATGCAGGTGATATTAGAGAATCAGTGTAATGGTACAGTAAAATACAGGTGATATTAGAGAATCAGTGCAATGGTGCAGTAAAGTACAGGTGATATTAGAGAATCAGTGTAATGGTGCAGTAAAGTACAGGTGATATTAGAGAATCAGTGTAATGGTACAGTAAAGTACAGGTGATATTAGAGAATCAGTGTAATGGTACAGTAAAGTACAGTTGATATTAGAGAATCAGTGTAATGGTACAGTAAAGTACAGGTGATATTAGAGAATCAGTGTAATGGTAATAGTGAAAAAGAATTTCGAATACTCTATGAGGTCTATTTATCAAGCTGCGTATGGAGCTTGAGAGCCCGTGTTTCTGGCGAGTCTTCAGACTCGCCAGAAATACAAGTTATGGAGCAGCGGTCTAAAGAGCGCTGCTCCACAACCCTGTCCCCCTGCTCTGATGAGGCGGACAGCAATCGCCAAAATTCAACCCGACCGATTACGATCGGATTGATTGACACATCCCTGCTGGCAGCCGATTGGCCACAAATCTGCAGGGGGCGGCGTTGCACCAGCAGCTCTTGTGAGCTGCTGGTGCAATGCTGAATACATAGAGCGTATTGCTCTGCATTCAGCGATGTCTGTCAGACCTTGATAATTCTGCCTCATTTTCTTTAATTGTAACACGGAGAAGGTGGTGTATTTTCTTGTGATAAAGGGTGGGAGTAAGGGTGCTAAGAAAAGCTAAAGGTATCCAAAATAAGTGTTAAATAAATAATTAGTGCATATGCTTTCGCTGGTAAAAGGTTTGCAAAAAAATCTTTTTATAAAGTGCTCTGTTGCCAAATAAATTAAATTGACAAACGTAAAAAATGTTTTGTGTTAAATAAATTTCATATGTTTATAACGCTAATAATATATTTAAAAAAGTGAGTACATACTGGTGTGATAAAAACAAGGATATTTATATATACAGTTGAGTGTAATAGATAGTAAAGATGCGAGGATAAACAACATAAATTAAAAGACAAATTTATTATATTCTAATATCCAGCTAAACATTTGAATGAAATTGATAATAAACCGCAACCTACGGGAACGTCTCCTCTAAAAATATTAAAATCTATATAGAGTTAGCTAAAATGTCCTCAGAATCAAATAAGCTAACAACCTGACTTAAAATATATATATATCAGATATTACAATTGAAACACAGTATCGGAGGAGTGGAAAAATAAACATAAAAACAAATTGAGCAGTCTGAGGATGGCGGAGCACTAAGCTGCTGGGAAAGAAAAAAAGTCAGTGATATTTATCACCACATTAGCCAAGTGAGAATTTTACTACCATAAACTCAGTTCGTCGTGGCTATTAGAATGGTTTTCTGCCTATTAGGGCACATAAGGGATAAACTTCCTATTACGTCTTACCTGTACCCAACTTAAATAAACTTAAGTACCATATATAACGATAGATTAGAAGAAATAAGACACTTGACACATGTTAAATGGGCAAAAGACCGGTTACGGTCACATTTATTATCACATAAGCCTTTAAAACTAGGCCTATGTAAATATGCCAGCTAGGCAACAAAATCCTTCAATAGGAGAACTGTAACAGTTCTTTGCTGGTGGCGGCAATAAACTAGCTAAATTAACCCCTACTAACAGACGGCCAGGGCCCTACACGGTGTGTGTGCAGCGTGGCACGATTGCCACGCCCAATTGGCAGAGAGAGAGAGCTGTAAGCTGAAAGAGGTATTTGCCTAAGATTCGTAGGGGGGAGTAACCCCTAGGTCGGCACCTAGTGGGTGTCACCTCCCCCATCCCATGGCATCACTCATCTCTCTCCCTGCCCGCTCTCTGGGCCCTGACCGACCGCCAGCTAGGGCACATACGACCAGCCCAGTAAGGCGACCCCCCTCGGAACGAGTCGTAAAAACACACTCCAAGCGGGTGGAAGACTAAATTACCCCCTGGACTTAATGGGCTAGTTCAATTAAACCTACCCAAGCCAGGGTGAGCCCTAGCCATTACCCTAAGCCGCCACATCTTCATCCATGGTCGGGTGGGCGGGAAAATTCTTCCTTGAAGTCTGGAACCAGGAACAAAAGAGGGCTGGATTCCCTGCAGTCAGGACCTATAAAGGTAAGCAGAAACACCCGCCCCTCCACTTGCAACAATGTAACATCTAGTACCTTCCAGACTTCAACTCAGTTATCCCTTAATTTTGTTACAGGCCCAGTAGAGGGCCCTCCACTTCCATAAGGGATAAACCTCCTATTACGTCTTACCTGTACCCAACTTAAATAAACTTAAATACCATATATAACGATAGATTAGAAGAAATAAGACATTTGACACATGTTAAATGGGCAAAAGACCGGTCACGGTCACATTTATTATCACATAAGCCTTTAAAACTAGGCCTATGTAAATGTGTAGCAATAAACTAGCTAAATTAACCCCTACTAACAGACGGCCAGGGCCCTACACGGTGTGTGCAGCGTGGCACGATTGCCACGCCCAATTGGCAGAGAGAGAGAGCTGTAAGCTGAAAGATGTATTTGCCTAAGATTCGTAGGGGGGAGTAACCCCTAGGTCAGCACCTAGTGGGTGTCACCTCCCCCATCCCATGACATCACTCATCTCTCTCCCTGCCCGCTCTCTGGGCCCTGACCGACCGCCACAAGAGCCAACCGCCTCTTGCCGCCACAACTGACAAGCTCTAACCACATATATTAAAACAATAACAATAAACTTTAACTGCTAGACAATAATTCAAACAAACCCTAACAATGCTTTTCTAATATCCCCTAGAAAAATGTCCAGACCCACCTCTGTAAGGTGAACGCCATCAGGGCGATAGAGAGCCTTGTTGTCAGCCGTCAACTCGTCATGCCTAATGGCAAAACCACCTAACGCCGTGACCGTCCGCCCCGTCTCCCTATTAAGCTTCTTTCTCACATTATACGCTGCCCTCTGATTTACAATATGCCGCCAACGCAGTCGTGCAACTACATTGGACCAACCAATCTGGACATCAGGAAGCCAAGCAGACAGCCAGCGAATGTCAGAAGCCATCCTCCGAATTAAATCCAAAACAGGAACGGACCCCATGTCGTTCCCTCCCAAGTGCAGCACAATAATGTGAGGTTTCCCCCACCTCCTGTGAGCGTCCTGAAGCAAGGTGGGTAACTCTTCCCAAGTTAACCCCCTGTGCCCTAGCCACCATACATTAGCTCTGGATGCTGCAAATCCCAAATGCTGCCCGTCCGGCCTCTGCGACGCCCTGATGGACGCCCAGTGCATGAAGGAATGCCCCACTATCCACACCCTTTTCGTGGGAGCATTCTTGCCTAAAAACATAGGATACAAAACTGAGCCAAGCATGACCTACAGTTACACATTTCCATACCACAAATCCCCCAACTGTTTGGCCCCCTTCCTATTCAACGAGCGGAACCCGGCCTAATGGGGTTCGTCCCCCAAAGGATGAATATATGATTTAAAACGACCTGACTTCCAGCGCCCTAATTTCTTGATACCGGACTCCGAAACACCGCTAGTCGCCGCGCTCGTGGCCACCCCTATCCTAAAGGAATGGGACGCGATTTTCACAGGATACAGCCCGGCAGCAGCCGCCGCCTTTGCTAAGACCCTTTTAAATTGAAACAACGACAACGCCGATCCGTCTTCATGAATAAATAACTGATGCAAGCCCTGCGGCCTAATCAGGCAATAATCGTGGAAACTCCTAACTGGGCAACATTCCGGGAATTCATGCCTTCCCAGCAGAAGCCAAGCTCCCTTGCCTTCGGGGTCCGTCTTGGACCTAGGCACAAGAAGCAGCAGCCCATCGTCAGATGGCCGCACGTGCTCCCATTGGATCCCACCCATTTTATCCATCTTAGATGAAGCCATAATTTCACCGACCCTCAGAGCCCCAGCCAAGGCAAACGAGAAGGCCGCCCTAAACAGTGCTGCCTCAAACAATGACGAGCACACAGACTGCAGAGTACCCACCATGTCACGCAATCTAAGAGGTGTAATAGGTTCCCTACAGTCTTTTTCGCGCGGGGATATCCGCCCCCAACCCTTCATTACTTGCTTCACAAGAAATGCCCGGGAATAATCCGCAATGCCGAACGTCTTTTTAAAAAACGCGACGGCCGAAAGCCTGCTCTGAGCAGACAGTCTGGATACGCCCTGACTATGTAACCACGCAAGCCAGTCAAGCACCTGTACCTGTGTCGCTGTATGTACGGCAAACCCCTGTTGCCCGGCGAAGCAAACCCATGATCTCCAGTGTTTCTCATAAGCACACCAAGTCTTGGGAGCCAAGGACGCCAGCCCAAAAACCCCAGCACCAAAAAATCACCGCCCGATTGGCCAGTCTCAATCCCCAGAGCTCGACCGCCACAATGATTGGGAAAAGTTCCAGCAATGTTAGGTTCCTGGTTAAACCCACCAGAACCCAATCCCTTGGCCATGGAGCAGCGCTCCACTCGCCATCGAAGTAAGCCCCATAACCAAAGCCACCTGCTGCATCCGTGAATAGATGAAGCGAATGACTGGTCATGGGGCCCTCTCGCCAAATGCAAACTCTGTTGAATTTCTTTAGAAATTCCTCCCATACCCAGAGATCCTCCCTCATCTCCGCTGACACTTCCACCCTGGAAGCCTTCCCTTTCGGGCCCTGCAATTGACCCTCCAGCCTCCTGTTGAATACCCTTCCCATAGGAATAGCCCTTCCTGCGAAGTTCAGGAGTCCCAGCAAGGACTGAAGTTCCTTAACGGGAATCGTCTTAGCACTACGCACGGACAAAACCACCTGCAACAGGCGGTCGACTTTGTCCCGTGGCAGCCTACAGACCGCCGCCTCGGTATCTATTTCTATACCAAGAAAAGTAAGGCAAGAACAGGGACCCTGTGTCTTATCCTCTGCCAACGGCACGCCGAATTTACCCATCATGTCTTGCATGATAACCATCATGCGTGAGCATTCGTCCGAACCTGCCCTACCTACCAACAGGAAGTCGTCCAGGTAGTGGGCCACGGCTCCACCCCCAGAGGCCCTCTGCACCACCCAATGCAGAAAGGAACTAAAGCATTCGAACAGTGCACATGATAGCGAGCACCCCATGTGAAGACATTTGTCCACATAGAAGGCCCCATCCGCCTTCATGCCCATTAGCCGAAATGCAGACGGGTGCAGGGGCAGCAAACGAAACGCTGACTCTATGTCCAGTTTCGCCATTAGCGCCCCTGCTCCTTTGCCCCGGATGATACCTAGAGCATCGTTAAAGGACTGGTAGTGTACCGTGCTCATTTCCGGGTCGATGGCATCATTCACCGACTCCCCTTTCGGAAATGACAAGTGGTGTATAAGCCGAAACTTGCCCGTGTCCTTTTTGGGTACCACCCCTAATGGGGATACCACTAAATCGGGCAGCGGCCTGGCCCTGAAGGGGCCGGCCACCCTGCCCAAAGCCAGCTCCTTACTCAGTTTTTCCCGCACTACCTCAGGGAATTCATATGCTGACTTAAGGTTCCTGTGTACCACGGAACCCACCACGTCTCCCCCCACCGGAATCCTAAACCCCTCCCATAACCCGGACCTAAGCAGTTGAGCCGCCTCCTGGTCCGGTTAACGCGCCAGCCACGGCTCCATGGCTGGCAACCTAAGTGGGGTTGGGGCCCTTGTACCCAGGACCGCCCCTGGATGCCGACTTGTCTGCGCTGGCATCTTTCCTTTTGATGCAATCCACCCCTGAATGTGGTCCACTGCAGAATTTGCAGATGTGACGAAAGGAACAACTAGCTCCTCTGTCGCACTGTTTATCCTGGAATTTCCAGCATTCCCTTCCCCGGCGCTTTGGCCTCTGCGCCACTTTGCTGGCGCCTAGCCGCGGCCCAGGGGTGCTGCCTGCACCCCCTTCAAGCCCCGGTTTGGACCACAGGTCAATATCCTTGGTTCCAAAATGCAGGAGAGGGTTACCCACCATCTTCCTGCGGAAGGCCATGTCGTACTCCCGCCACGCACCTTCCTTAAACCTAGCGCGGATATCGTCAATGGTATCCTCGTATTTAAATAGATTATGACCCTGAGTGGGCCATTTATCTACATAACATGTGGCTAACACCCTAAAGCATTTGTGCCACTCCTCGAATGTCTCCGGCCGCTGGACCTTTTTTGGCCCCGTGCCGTCAGCCGCACGTTCCCTAGCCCTACACGCCTCCAGTGAAAGTTCAAAGATGTTGACGTAGCGTCCATCCTGAATCTTTTTGACCACCTTAGATTTCAGGTGTCCATACAGGGAGTGCACCAAGCATGGGTAAGTGTCGCCGTGAGACGCCACATGCCGTGACATCGGGGGTGCTCCCATGGCCGGGAAACCAATGCTAGAGTCCTGAGCTAATGGAACTACATGACTACACTCCGCTCTAGGGACCTTCCCTTTTACCTGCGCCGCTACCAGCTTCTTTATCATCTTAAACATCTACTTCTGCCCTTTTCCAACTAAGCCTAAGTCATCCTCACTCTCAGATCCAGACCCACTAGAGGATGAACCCAGCCCTATCTGTGCAGATGTGTGTAAGAGAAACTCACCGCTGGGGGCCAAAGGCGGCGCAGCTCCTGCCGGCGACTGCTGGTATCTGTCCTCTGCAGCAGCTGGAGATGAAGTTGCAACCGGTATTGCTCCTTGCCTGGATGCAGAAGCCATAGCTGGAACAGACGTATCCATGGACACGCCCTGCGGAAACAAAACATTTTTGGGAGTACTCCTTGCGGATGAATGGACCCCCGGGGGGTTCCCCACCTGCTCCCCAGACAGACATACCCCCAGTGCAACAGAAACCGCCCTCCTTATCATCTCCTCAGTCCCACTGGAAATCTGTCCCTGTGAAACATTCACACTCTCATTGCCAGCCCCACGAATCATTGCATCGTTAAAGGACTGGTAGTGTAGTCTCCTGCATGGTAGAGGAGGGGCCACAATAAATGCCTCCAAAAGGAATGTAGGTGGATTTACACCCTGCCTACTAATGTCCCTGGCAAATAATCCCCCTGAGGCAGTCCCTGCCACATCAAGGTATTCGGTATCCCCATGTAAAGCCCCTTGCCTAGCCACAGTTTTCCCCCTGTGGACCCCAGTGCCTGATCTAGCCTGAGCAGCACGACCGGGGATTACCCCTCTACCCCTCTGCCTCAACAAAGTAGCTCTCCTGCCACCAGGCGTTTTACCCAGTGCCTTGCCGGCCACACCAACAGACCGCACATTCGTACTCGCTCACGCCACCCCAGGTGCCCTCCCATCCGCACGGAGCCTCCCCAACTCACTCGGGCTTCCTCCGTGCGGTGACCTGCTCCTGTGTGGCACGCTGCGCACTCTGCTTCTACCGCGCTCCTCCCTGTCTGAAACATCACTCAGGGAGGATGCGCATGACGCGGCGCCGGAAGGGGCGTGGCTACGGCCCGACGCAAGCCCAGGGACATTGAGAGCCCGGACCACGTGGGCGCCCTGCCGCTCGGCCTGCTCCCCAGGGCCAATGACCGGACCACCAGGGGGAAAGTTCCCCACCAGGGCCTGCGCCATAGATAGAACCGAGGCCAAGGCCTCGGGTGAAAGAGCCTGTAGCTGCTGCCAGGACACTTGCCCGGCCGCGGCATGGCCCGCTTGCCCCATATCACCAGGAGGGGGATCAATATTAGAATCGCTAAGGTTAGGGTAAAGGGGAGGGGGGGAATCCGGTTGAACCAAGGGGACCCCGGGCAGTGATCCCACCCTAAGAAATGAAGGCCCAGGCCTAACTGAGTCAGAGGCCGGGACCCCAGCGGCGCTAATAGCATCAGGGTGCGGGGGTTGAGTGCTTGAGAAGGGACCCTGGGACCCAGAGCTCACAGCAGTGGCTCCAGTTCCCAGCCCCCCCCCTCGTTGTAGGCCTTTTCTGGACCCTGGGGGCCGACTTGGTTTTTGAAACTGGGGAAGGGGGTACCACATCCTCAGAAGCTGATCCACTTTCTCTTGCAGCTCCCCTCATGCCAGGAACCACCTTCACCACTTCACTGTACCGCTTTGGGGGCACAGACTTTCTCTTGGCCCGCTTCATCTCCACAGAAAAAATTCTTCCTTGAAGTCTGGAACCAGGAACAAAAGAGGGCTGGATTCCCTGCAGTCAGGACCTATAAAGGTAAGCAGAAACACCCGCCCCTCCACTTGCAACAATGTAACATCTAGTACCTTCCAGACTCCAACTCAGTTATCCCTTAATTTTGTTACATGCCCAGTAGAGGGCCCTCCACTTCCATATTATTCTGAAGTTTACCTTGGGAGACATGAATGATACAAGTTACCTTAACTTATTAGATGGAGCTGTTACAGAGGACTCTTTTTTGTTTCACACAGTGATTCAGGTGCGCCTCATGTGTCTTGGCGTCTGACGTCACCTGCGGAGTTCCGAGTGATCGTTCCTATTGTAACATAGTAACATAGTAACATAGTAGATAAGGTTGAAAAAAGACTGAAGTCCATCGAGTTCAACCTATACAAATCTAAAATACTTACAAAAAGCTCCAGTTAAGCTTAAATAACCCCATTAAAATGTGACCCATTTAATACTAGCAATCATATCCATGAATTTTGTTTATATACAGAAATTTATCCAGACTATTTTTAAATGTATCTATGGTATTGGCATTCACTACCTCCTTTGCTAATGAGTTCCACAATTTTATTGCTCTTACAGTGAAAAAACGTTTCCGTTGCTGGAGATTAAATCTCCTTTCCTCCAACCTTAAATTATGACCTCTTGTCAGAACCAATTTTCTTGGAATAAAAAGAGCTTCTGCCATCTCTGTATATGGGCCTTGAATATATTTATATAAAGTAATCATGTCACCTCTCAAGCGCCTTTTTTCTAAAGAGAACAGACCCAGTTTGGCTAGCCTCTCCTCATAGGTTAATTTCTCCAATCCCCTTATTAGCTTTGTGGCCCTTCTCTGAACTTTTTCTAGTTCTGCAATATCTTTTTTAGCAATCGGTCCCCAGAACTGCACTCCAAACTCAAGGTGAGGTCTTACCAGGGCTTTATATAATGACAGAATTATGCTTTCCTCCCTTGAATCAATGCCTCTTTTAATACATGCTAGTATCTTATTAGCCTTTGAAGCCGCTGCTCTGCATTGTGCACTCATATTTAGCTTGTTATCTATTACTACTCCCAAATCCCTTTCCTCCTGTGTTTGGCTAAGTCTTGTCCCATTTAAAAAATACATAGCCTGCTTATTTTTACTTCCAAAATGTAGAACCTTACATTTTTCCGTATTAAATCTCATTTTCCATTCACTTGCCCATAGTTCTAATTTTAGCAAATCCCTTTGCAAAGAGAGTTCATCCTGCTCTGACCTAATGACCTTACTTAACTTAGTATCATCTGCAAAAATAGAGATGTCGCTATTTAATCCTTGCTCCAAGTCATTTATAAAAATATTAAAAAGAACAGGGCCCAGTACTGATCCCTGGGGGACGCCACTGATTACCTTTGTCCAATCTGAGTATGATCCATTTACTGCTACTCGTTGCTCCCTATCTTTTATCCAGTTATTTATCCATGAGCTAACATTTTCAGCTATTCCCAGTCCCTTAAAACTCAGAGAGCGAGGTTTATCAAAATCACTTAGTAGTTATTTTCTCCAAAGGGGTACATTTAAAACATGCACGCAGGGGAAATGTAACTGTAGTCGATGAGAAATTGGTGAAGTGATAAGGTGATGAGTGATGATGCGATAGTAACCCGGGTTAACAGATACAAGAACAGTTGTTCCAAAGTAAACAAGTGCAAGTTCCACAAGTTCCAATCTCAAAAACAGTCACAATGATCAATGCATTTCGCTCTATACAGAGCTTTATCAAGATAGTCACTATCTTGATAAACTGAGGAACGATCACTTGGAACTCCACAGGTGACGTCCAGACACATGCGGCGCACCTGAATCACTGTGTGAAACAAAAAAGAGTCCTATGTAACAGCTCCATCTAAGAAGTTAAGGTAACTTGTATCATTCGTGTCTCCCAAGGTAAACTTCAGAATAATAAGTACCCTAATAGCCAGAAAACCATTCTAATAGCAACGACGAACTGAGTTTATGGTAGTAAAATTCTCACTTGGCTAATGTGGCGATAAATATCACTGATTTTTTTTCTTTCCCAGCAGCTTAGTGCTCCGCCATCCTCAGACTGCTCAATTTGTTTTTATGTTTATTTTTCCACTCCTCCGATACTGTGTTTCAATTGTAATATCTGATATATATATATTTTAAGTCAGGTTGTTAGCTTATTTGATTCTGAGGACATTTTAACTAACTCTATATAGATTTTAACATTTTTAGGTGAGACGTCCCCGTAGGTTGCGGTTTATTATCATGTTCATTTTATTCCATATGTTTAGCTGGATATTAGAATATAATAAATTTGTCTTTTAATTTATATTGTTTATCCTCGCATCTTTACTATCTATTACACTCAACTGTATATATAAATTTTCTTGTTTTTATCACACCAGTATGTACTCACTTTTTTTTAATATATTATTAGCGTTAGAAACATATGAAATTTATTTAACACAAAAAGATTTTTAGGTTTGTTTGTCAATTTAATTTATTTGGCAACAGAGCACTTTATAAAAATATTTTTTTGCACACCTTTTACCAGCGAAAGCATATGCACTAATTATTTATTTAACACTTATTTTGGATACCTTTAGCTTTTCTTAACGCCCTTACTCCCACCCTTTATCACATACTTTTTCTGAAAAGAACGAAGGATCTTTTCCTTTTGTAAGGTGTCTGGTATCCCACATATCCAGCGCTCTACTATATCCACACACTCATCCACTATTTTCTTGAGTGTTTTTGTCCCAGATTTTATGTTGGCAAAACTAAGAGAATCTTCAAAGACCGTATAAAAGAGCACAGGGATGATATTAAAGACCAAATTCAAACAAGCAGTATAGCTAGACACTATCAATTGAAACATAACAGCAATCCTGAATGTCTCAAATTCACAGGAATTTATAAGGGTCTCCTGCATGGTAGAGGAGGGGCCACAATAAATGCCTCCAAAAGGAATGTAGGTGGATTTACACCCTTAATACTCTCACTCCGATAGGACTAAATGAAAAACTTGACATGGCTAGCTTCATATGGTAATTCATAGAATTACGTTCTTCCTTCTGAATTGTCCTTGCTCCTATTGTTGTCTACTCTAATACTGTAGTTGTTATCATTGTAAGTCATTGCACTGGCACTGTACATTTTGTACTATGACAGATGTATTTGACATGGTTTGCACCATTAGGTTTACATTGTATCCTATTACACTACATTGCTTGTAATGTTTGTATCTCTTTAAGGTTATGTACGTTACATTTTTTTCATTAATTTTGTAGGCGGAGTAAATACAGCTTAAAACTCCTAATTGAGGATAGGATCCAATAGCCCTGAGGACGCCCCGTCTACCAATAGACGTTAGGGGTGAAATGTGCGTAGGCATTGGACAACACGATCATGTGACGCAACCCTGATGAGGAAGTACATTGTTTGTAGACGCCACGGACACTGGCGGTCTATTCAAAGGCTACAGTTGCTTTTTTGTATACCTGCTTTAAAAGTTATTCCGGACCTGTATTGAACTAGGACTGAGCTAACTGAAAAAATCAGATACGTTTATGCAAATACCACTGACATTGTATGTGCTGATTACTATTTTGGAAACTTGCATATTAAGATTGGATATGTCTCAAACAATACAGCAATGTGGAGGGTTGTTATAATGATGAACTGTTTGTATAGAGACTGCCGCTTGCATATTATGGAATACCTTCAGCTCCCTTATACATTTGTACAGGGTGGATTGCATTTTTGTAAAAGTGTAATTATACATGGTTACCTTGTTTGCAACTATTATAGCCAATTTTGTTGCACTATTTATTGTTGAAACCTTAAAGGTATCATGCTCCACTTAGATCCCTATATCAAACCTGCCCAGAAGTTTCGCTCCTTGACATTTGTCTGGGAGTTACTGTGTTCAGCTTGGGTTTAGTGGTAGTGATGTACCGTATAAGGTATGATGTATGATCTAACTGTGCATATTACATACTTACTAATCTAAAGGTTTGTCAGTCATGTGACTTAGCAATGTAAATGTCTTTTTCTACTGATTTTGAGATGCAATTGATGTACATATTGATGCGTTGCTATAAAGGAAAAATATAATATATATATATATATATATATATATATATATATATCCTACATTTGACCTTATTGTATGTGTCCCAATTATGCAACCATAATAAATATTAATATTTTTATTGCTTAAAAGACTACTTGATCCCCTATCTTTTTTGTAGGTACATTTATTATGATGTCCCAATTTTCTCTCTTATAGTCTCTGATTACAAATATACTGTATTTATATATATATATATATATATATATATATATATATATACAGTATATATATATATATATATATATATATATATATATACAGTGTGTGTGTATATATCTATACAATATCTCACAAAAGTGAGTAAACCCCTCAATATTTTGTAAATATTTTATTATATCTTTTCATGTGACAACACTGAAGAAATAACACTTTGCTACAAAGTAGTGAGTGTACATCCTGTATAACAGTGTAAATTTGCTGTCCCCTCAAAATAACTCAACACACAGCCATTAATGTCTAAACCATTTGCAACAAAAGTGAGTGCACCCCTAAGTGGAAATGTCCAAATTGGGCCCAACTACCCATTTTCCCTCCCCGGTGTCATGTGACTCATTAGTATTATAAGGTCTCAGGTGTGAATGGGGAGCAGGTGTGTTAAATTTGGTGTTATCGCTCTCACACTCTCTCATACTGGTCACTGGAAGTTCAACATGGCACCTCATGGCAAAGAACTCTCTAAGGATCTGAAAAAAATAATTATTGTTCTACATAAATATGGCCTAGGCTATAAGAAGATTGCCAAGACCCTGAAACTGAGATGCAGCATGGTGGGCAAGACCATACAGCGGTTTTACAGGACAGTTTCCAGTCAGAACAGGTCTCACCATGGTCGACCAAAGAAGTTGAGTGCACGTGCTCAGCGTCATATACAGAGGGAAAATTCTTTGGGAAATATACGTATGAGTGCTGCCAGCATTGCTGCAGAGGTTGAAGGGGTGGGGGTCAGCCTGTCAGTGCTCAGACCATACGCCGCACACTGCATCAAATTGGTCTGCATGGCTGTCGTCCCAGAAGGAAGCCTCTTCTAAAGATGATGCACAAGTTTGCTGGAGACAAGTAGACTAAGGACATAGATTACTGGAACCATGTTCTGTGGTCCGATGAGACTAAGATAAACTTGTTTGATTCAGATGGTATCAAGCGTGTGTGGCAGCAACCAGGTGAGGAGTACAAAGACAAGTGTGTCTTGCCTACAGTTAAGCATGGTGGTGGGAGTGTCATGGTCTGGGCCTGCATGAGTGCTACAGCACTGGGGAGTTACAGTTCATTGAGGGAACCATGAATGACAACATGTACTGTGACTTACTGAAGCAGAGCATGAGCCCCTCCCTTCAGAGACTGGACCGCAGGGCAGTATTCCAACATGATAACAACCCCAAACACACCTCCAAGACAACCACTACCTTACTAAAGAAGCTGAGGGTAAAGGTGATGGACTGGCAAGCATGTCTCCAGACTTAAACCCTATTGAGCATCTGTGGGGGATCCTCAAACGGAAGGTGGGAGAGCGCAAGGTCTCTAACATCCACCAGCTCTGTGATGTTATCATGGAGGAGTGGAAGAGGACTCCAGTGGCAAACTGTAAAGCTCTGGTGAACTCCATGCCGAAGAGGGTTAAGGCAGTGCTGGAAAATAATGGTGGCCACACAAAATATTGACACTTTGGGCCCAGTTTGGACATTTCCACTTGGGGGTGTACTCACTTTTGTTGCCAACGGTTTAGACATTAATAGCTGTGTGTTGAGTTATTTTGAGGGGACAGCAAATTTACACTGTTATACAGGCTTTACACTCACTACTTTACATTAGAGGAAAGTGTCATTTCTTCAGTGTTGTCACATGAAAAGATATAATAAAATATTTACAAAAATGTGAGGGGTGTACTTAGTTCTGTGAGATACTGTTTATATATATATATATATGGAACACTTTTAACCACAGTCTTCTAGGGCACAAATGCAGCACAAGACAGTCCACTGTAGTTTAAAAGGCTTTTATTTTTCACAGCAACAACAAACAGGCAGTTCAGTTTCAAAACAGGAAACCTTCCTCTGCAGCAATGTTAAGTAGATTTTGTAAATAGCAGTAAATTCAAGCATTTCCCAGCAATTCACAGCATTTCACAAGTGCTTTGTCAAAATAATATCCTTTTACAGTTCCCAGGAACAAAAGCCTTTTAACAAACACACCAGCTCCTCTATTTGGGAAACTCTCTCCTAGGCCTCAGTCAGGCTCCTATTTAAACTCTCACAGCTTCTAATTAACCACACCTGTGGTTAGCTGCTTAATCAAAACAACCTGAACTGGACAGCTTCACAGCTGTCTGGGTTAATGGCCAACCCTCTCTCCAATTATCCCAAACCCCAGAACACAGTTTACCAACTGCATAATCAAATACACCCTCTCTCTCCCTGGGGTTTTAAAAGGACAGTAAACCTTAAAAATAATGTTATATAAGTCTGCACATAGGGGCCTAGTTATCAAGCCGTCAACCTCAAATACGCTGGAATTCCGCAGCGTATTTGTGGCGAGGCTGATTCGCCTTAGTTATCAAAGGCTCGAGACCGGCAAAAGTAGAATTTTGTGACGTAAGCATCGATCCGCCGGACTCAGTCCGACACAGATCGATTCTTACGTCACTCCAGATGTTCCGCACACAAGTGCGGCACATTCTCACTACTTTTGCTAGCTATCAAAAAACTAGCAGGTACGCTCGGCACTTTTACGGCCCAGCGTACCTAGTTTTCAATCCGCCACCCCTGGAGGCGGCGGATCCCATAGGAATCAATGGGAGTCGGACCATAGCGAAAGTACAAGTTCGCTGCTGACAGACATCCCATTGATTTCTATGGGAGCTGTCTGCACCTAACACCCTAACATGTACCCCGAGTCTAAACACCACTAATCTGACCCCCCCTACACCGCCGCAACTAAATAAAGTTATTACCCCCTAAACCTCCGCTCCCGGAGCCCACCGCAAGCTACTCTATACATATTAACCCCTAAACCGCCGCTCCCGGAGCCCACCGCAACTATAATAAATGTATTAACCCCTAAACCGCCGCTCCCTGAACCCGCCGCAACCTATATTAAATGTATTAACCCCTATCCTGCCCCCCCTACACCGTCGCCACCTATAATAAATTTATTAACCCCTATCCTGCCCCCCACTACGCCGCCGCCACTGTAATAAAATTATTAACCCCTAAACCTAAGTCTAACCCTAACCCTAACGCCCCCCTAACTTAAATATTAATTAAATAAATCTAAATAAATTAACTCTTATTAACTAAATGAATCCTATTTAAAACTAAATACTTACCTTTAAAATAATAATTATATTCTAGCTATCTTAGGATTTATATTTATTTTACAGGTAACTTTCAATTTATTTTAACCATGTACAATAACTATTAAATAGTTATTAACTATTTAATAGCTTACCTAGCTAAAATAAAGAGAAATTTACCTGTAAAATAAAAACTAACCTAAGTTACAATAACACCTAACACTACACTATACTTTAATAAATTATTCCTATTTAAAAATAAATACTTACCTGTAAAATAAACCCTAAGATAGCTACAATATAATTAATAATTATATTATAGCTATCTTAGGATTTATATTTATTTTACAGGTAACTTTGTATTTATTTTAGCTAGTTAGAATAGTTATTAAATAGTTATTAACTATTTAATAACTACCTAGCTAAAAGAAATACAAAATTACCTGTAAAATAAATCCTAACTTAAGTTACAATTAAACCTAATACTACACTATCATTAAATTAATTAAATAAACTACCTACAAATAACTACAATTAAATACAATTACATAAACTAACTAAAGTACAAAAAATAAAAAAAGCTAAGTTACAAAAAATAAAAAAATAAGTTACAAACATGTTAAAAATATTACAACAATTTTAAGCTACTTACACCTAATCTAAGCCCCCTAATAAAATAACAAACCCCCCCCCAAAATAAAAAAATGCCCTACCCTATTCTAAATTAAATAAATTTCAAAGCTCTTTTACCTTACCAGCCCTTAAAAGGGCCATTTGTGGGGGCATGCCCCAAAGAAAACAGCTCTTTTGCCTGTAAAAGAAAAATACAACCCCCCCACCAACATTAAAACCCACCACCCACATACCCCTAATCTAACCCAAACCCCCCTTACAAAAACCTAACACTAATCCCCTGAAGATCATCCTACCTTGAGTCGTCTTCACTCAGCCGAGCCACCGATGGAACTGAAGAGGACATCCGGAGCGGAAGAAGTTAATCCTCCAAGCGGCGCTGAAGAAATCTTCCATCCGATGAAGTCATCATCCAGGCGGCGCTGAAGAAAAGTCTTCGATCCGGCCGATGTCATCTTCAAAGAGGCGCTGAAGAAGTCTTCCATCCGGGCGAAGTCATCTTCCAAGCCGGGTCTTGAATCTTCCTTCCGCCGACGCGGAACCACCTTCTTCACCAACGGACTACGACGAATGACGGCTCCTTTAAGGGACGTCATCCAAGATGGCGTCCCCTCAATTCCGATAGGCTGATAGGATTCTATCAGCCAATCGGAATTAAGGTAGGAAAAATCTGATTGGCTGATGGAATCAGCCAATCAGATTGAGCTTGCATTCTATTGGCTGTTCCGATCAGCCAATAGAATGCAAGCTCAATCTGATTGGCTGATTGGATCAGCCAATCGGATTGAACTTGAATCTGATTGGCTGATTCCATCAGCCAATCAGATTTTCCTACCTTAATTCCGATTGGCTGATAGAAACCTATCAGCCAATCGGAATTGAGGGGACGCCATCTTGGATGACGTCCCTTAAAGTAGTCGTCATTCGTCGTAGTCCGTCGGTGAAGAAGGTGGTTCCGCGTCGGCGGAAGGAAGATTCAAGACCCGGCTTGGAAGATGACTTCGCCCGGATAGAAGACTTCTTCAGCGCCTCTTTGAAGATGACATCGGCCGGATCGAAGACTTTTCTTCAGCGCCGCCTGGATGATGACTTCATCGGATGGAAGATTTCTTCAGCGCCGCTTAGAGGATTAACTTCTTCCGCTCCGGATGTCCTCTTCAGTTCCATCGGTGGCTCGGCTGAGTGAAGACGACTCAAGGTAGGATGATCTTCAGGGGATTAGTGTTAGGTTTTTGTAAGGGGGGTTTGGGTTAGATTAGGGGTATGTGGGTGGTGGGTTTTAATGTTGGTGGGGGGGTTGTATTTTTCTTTTACAGGCAAAAGAGCTGTTTTCTTTGGGGCATGCCCCCACAAATGGCCCTTTTAAGGGCTGGTAAGGTAAAAGAGCTTTGAAATTTATTTAATTTAGAATAGGGTAGGGCATTTTTTTATTTTGGGGGGGTTTGTTATTTTATTAGGGGGCTTAGATTAGGTGTAAGTAGCTTAAAATTGTTGTAATATTTTTAACATGTTTGTAACTTATTTTTTTATTTTTTGTAACTTAGCTTTTTTTATTTTTTGTACTTTAGTTAGTTTATGTAATTGTATTTAATTGTAGTTATTTGTAGGTAGTTTATTTAATTAATTTAATGATAGTGTAGTATTAGGTTTAATTGTAACTTAAGTTAGGATTTATTTTACAGGTAATTTTTTATTTCTTTTAGCTAGGTAGTTATTAAATAGTTAATAACTATTTAATAACTATTCTAACTAGCTAAAATAAATACAAAGTTACCTGTAAAATAAATATAAATCCTAAGATAGCTATAATATAATTATTAATTATATTGTAGCTATCTTAGGGTTTATTTTACAGGTAAGTATTTATTTTTAAATAGGAATAATTTATTAAAGTATAGTGTAGTGTTAGGTGTTATTGTAACTTAGGTTAGTTTTTATTTTACAGGTAAATTTCTCTTTATTTTAACTAGATAGCTATTAAATAGTTAATAACTATTTAATAGCTATTGTACCTAGTTAAAATAAATTGAAAGGTACCTGTAAAATAAAAATAAATCCTAAGATAGCTAGAATATAATTATTATTTATATTGTAGCTATATTAGGGTTTATTTTAAAGGTAAGTATTTAGTTTTAAATAGGATTCATTTAGTTAATAAGAGTAAATTTATTTAGATTTATTTAATTAATATTTAAGTTAGGGGGGCGTTAGGGTTAGGGTTAGACCTAGGTTTAGGGGTTAATAATTTTATTACAGTGGCGGCGGCGTAGTGGGGGGCAGGATAGGGGTTAATAAATTTATTATAGGTGGCGACGGTGTAGGGGGGGCAGGATAGGGGTTAATAGGTTTAATATAGGTTGCGGCGGGTTCATGGAGCGGCGGTTTAGGGGTTAAACTATTTATTTAGTTGCGGAGAGGTGCGGGATCAGCAGGATAGGGGTTAATAATTTTATAATAGAGGGCGACGGTATAGGGGGGGCAGGATAGTGGTTACTAGGTATAATGTAGGTGGCAGCGGTGTCCGGGAGCGGCGGTTTAGGGGTTAATACATTTATAAGAGTTGCGGCAGGGTCTAGGAGCGGCGGTTTAGGGGTTAATACATTTATGAGACTTGCGGCGGGGTCTAGGAGCGGCGGTTTAGGGGTTAGTAACGTTATTTAGTTGCGGGAGGCTCCGGGGGCGCCGGTATAGGGGGTAGAACAGTGTAGTTTAGTGTGAGTGCTTAGTGACAAGCTAGCAATAAAGCTGGGAAAAAGCCGAAGAGCAGCGAGATCGGATGAGTGATAACTGTCACAGTCCGCTGCTCATCGCCCCGCGGCTTTTTGACAGCTTTATTTGATAACTTAGGCGTATAGTGTGACAGGAGCGAGCTGCACTTAGTCTTATGGCGCGGTCAGGCCGGGCTGTGACTATACAGCTGGCCCGATGCACTGACTAAATGTAACATTCCCGCTCAGCAGAGAGCAGAGAGCGGGTCTGTAAAAGCGCCATATTTTTAACAAATTAAAAGGTAAAAAAGGCGTTTATAGCTATAGCACCTAAATAATGTTATATAATTCTGCACTATGTGCAGAATTATATAACATTATTTTTAAGGTTTACTGTCCCTTTAACTGAAAGGAGAAATAGCATGTACAATGGTCTTACATATCTTCCATTTATAACCAGGCCTTGCTTTCTGTCATAATATATATATATATATCAAGTGGGAGAAGGCATTCTCTGGTCTTTTCAAGTGTACTTTATTTGAAAAAGCGTGACTTTTTCAAATAAAGTACACTTGAAAAGACCAGAGTGCGCTTTCTTTCACTTGTTATATTTAACCGTTGGCACCCTTGCAGCTGTCATTAAGGTGAGAGTGCTCTTTTTTGAACTGTATATATATATAAATGGCGAATAGAAACAGCGCTAGTTTCCAGACAAACTAAAAGTTTTACTAATATGTATACATCACAAAAATTCAAACAGCAAGCTATACAATCAAGCAGTGGCTACACACAGATCCAGGATCCCTACACCTCTACTGATTCTAAAGATATCTAAGTGTCCATTGTAAATACAGTCAGTAGATACAGCAAAAGGCAGTCCGTGGGAGAGAATATCTAGTAAGTATCCCTTAGGCAGCTCCACTGAATCCCCACAATGTGCAGCT
>NC_069503.1:1141461591-1141611591 GCF_027579735.1 Bombina bombina | reverse complement strand
ATAAATTCAGAATCCTAATTCATACCTGGCCTCTGCCACCCTTACAGCAAATACTGCTATTCTGCCCATTGCCCGGTTTATAAACAACGTTTACCAGCGACCACCTCTTCTCTACAGGACCTCTATTGTTTCACTAATTCTGAGAAATGTATAATCTCTTCCTGGACTAGATTCACTAAATTCCTCTCTGTCTCACAATTTCTTGTTTTCCACTGAATTATGTGTAAACTTTTTTTTTTTTAAATAACTATTATTTAAAGTGATACCGAAGTGCAGTATTAAAATAAAATATTACAATATACAGGTATTATCAGGTACAGTGGCCACACATTTATGATTAGATTACAAGTAGAACACAAAAATCAGCACTTTTATGCGTTAATATCATTAGGGCGCAATCAATACCTCTTCTATTTTTGTGCTCATATTACAAGTCCAGAGTAATTTTTTATGGCATGAGGAAAGACATACATCATGCAGTTCTCAAGGCCAGATTGGCCTACCAGGATACCAGGAGATTTTGCGGTGGGCTGCAAAACTACAATTTATAGGGGTGATTAATGGATGCAATTGGGTTAGAGAGTGCCTAGATAGCCACAATTTGGCACTTTTTTTTTTAAATACAAACTAATATAATATAATTCTGATATAAAATATTGGGGAAGGAGTATCTCTGAAATCTTTGAGAAAAATAGTGTGTGCGCATTGTACAGAGTCAACAGAAAATAGGGCTGGTCTCCAAATCTTCCAGAGCTGCTTTTTATTCCCAGTCCAGCCTTAGCCTTAGCAGTTCTTAGGCCTAGATTTAAAGTTTGGCGGTAGCCGTGAAAACCAGCGTTAGAGGCTCCTAACGTTGGTTTTAGGCTACCGCCGGTATTTGGAGTCAGTCAGGAAAGGGTCTAACGCTCACTTTTCAGCCGCGACTTTTCCATACCGCAGATCCCCTTACGTCAATTGCGTATCCTATCTTTTCAATGGGATCTTTCTAACTCCGGTATTTAGAGTCATGGCTGAAGTGAGCGTTAGAAATCTAACGACAAAACTCCAGCCGCAGAAAAAAGTCAGTAGTTAAGAGCTTTCTGGGCTAACGCCGGTTTATAAAGCTCTTAACTACTGTGCTCTAAAGTACACTAACACCCATAAACTACCTATGTACCCCTAAACCGAGGTCCCCCCACAACGCGGCCACTCGATTAATTTTTTTTAACCCCTAATCTGCCGACCGCCACCTACGTTATACTTATGTACCCCTAATCTGCTGCCCCTAACACCGCCGACCCCTATATTATATTTATTAACCCCTAACCTGCCCCCCACAACGTCGCCCCCAGCTACCTACAATAATTAACCCCTAATCTGCCGACCGCAAAGCGCCGCTACTTACGTTATCCTTATGTACCCCTAATCTGCTGCCCCTAACATCGCCGACCCCTATCGCCGACCTCCACCTGCCTACACTTATTAACCCCTAATCTGCCGAGTGGATCTCACCGCTACTATAATAAAGTTATTAACCCCTAATCCGCCTCACTCCCGCCTCAATAACCCTATAATAAATAGTATTAACCCCTAATCTGCCCTCCCTAACATCGCCGACACCTAACTTCAAGTATTAACCCCTAATCTGCCGATCGGAGCTCACCGCTACTCTAATAAATTTTTTAACCCCTAAAGCTAATTTTAATCCTAACCCTAACACCCCCTAAGTTAAATATAATTTTATTCTAACGAAATAAATTAACTCTTATTAAATAAATTATTCCTATTTAAAGCTAAATACTTACCTGTAAAATAAACCCTAATATAGCTACAACATAAATTATAATTATATTATAGCTATTTTAGGATTTATATTTATTTTACAGGTAACTTTGTATTTATTTTAACCAGGTACAATAGCTATTAAATAGTTAATAACTATTTAATAGCTAAAATAGTTAAAATAATTACACAATTACCTGTAAAATAAATCCTAACCTAAGTTACAATTAAACCTAACACTACACTATCAATAAATTAATTAAATAAACTACCTACAATTATCTACAATTAAACCTAACACTACACTATCAATAAATTATTTAAATAAAATATCTACAAATAACTACAATGAAATAAACTAACTAAAGTACAAAAAATAAAAAAGAACTAAGTTACAAAAAATAAAAAAATATTTACAAACATTAGAAAAATATTACAACAATTTTAAACTAATTACACCTACTCTAAGCCCCCCAATAAAATAACAAAGACCCCCAAAATAAAAAATGCCCTACCCTATTCTAAATTAAAAAAGTTCAAAGCTCTTTTACCTTACCAGCCCTGAACAGGGCCCTTTGCGGGGCATTCCCCAAGAAATTCAGCTCTTTTGTCTGTAAAAAAAACACATACAATACCCCCCCCAACATTACAACCCACCACCCACATACCCCTAATCTAACCCAAACCCCCCTTAAATAAACCTAACACTAAGCCCCTGAAAATCTTACTACCTTATCTTCACCATACCAGGTTCACCGATCGGTCCTCGGAAGTGTTGATCCAAGCCCAAGCGGGGGGCTGAAGAGTGACGTCCATCGTCGGGCTGAAGTCTGGATCCAAGCCAATCAGCCAATCAGAATCAAGTTCAATCCGATTGGCTGATCCAATCAGCCAATCAGATTGAGCTTGCATTCTATTGGCTGATCGGAACAGCCAATAGAATGCGAGCTCAATCTGATTGGCTGATTGGATCAGCCAATCGGATTGAACTTGATTCTGATGGGCTGATTCCATCAGCCAATCAGAATATTCCTACCTTAATTCCGATTGGCTGATAGAATCCTATCAGCCAATCGGAATTCGAGGGACGCCATCTTGGATGACGTCATTTAAAGGAACCGTCATTCGTCGTCTAGTCGTCGGTTGAAGAGGATGTTCCGCGTCGGCTTGGAAGAAGATGGTTCCGCTCCGCTCCAGAAGAAAGAAGATTGAAGATGCGGCTTGATAGAAGAGTTCATCCCGATGATGGACTTCCAACTTCAGCCCGATGATGGATTTCTTCAGGCGCTGCTTGGATCCAGACTTCAGCCCGAGGATGGACGTCACTCTTCAGCCCCCCGCTTGGGCTTGGATCAACACTTCCGAGGCTTGGATCAAGACTTCCGAGGACGGATCGGTGAACCTGGCAGGGTGAAGATAAGGTAGGAAGATCTTCAGGGGCTTAGTGTTAGGTTTATTTAAGGGGGGTTTGGGTTAGATTAGGGGTATGTGGGTGGTGGGTTGTAATGTTGGGGGGGTTATTGTATGTTTTTTTTTACAGGCAAAAGAGCTGAATTCTTTGGGGCATGCCCCGCAAAGGGCCCTGTTCAGGGCTGGTAAGGTAAAAGAGCTTTGAACTTTTTTAATTTAGAATAGGGTAGGGCATTTTTTTTATTTTGGGGGGCTTTGTTATTTTATTAGGGGGCTTAGAGTAGGTGTAATTAGTTTAAAATTGTTGTAATATTTTTCTAATGTTTGTAAATATTTTTTTATTTTTTGTAACTTAGTTCTTTTTTATTTTTTGTACTTTAGTTAGTTTATTTCATTGTATTTATTTGTAGATATTGTATTTAAATAATTTATTGATAGTGTAGTGTTAGGTTTAATTGTAGATAATTGTTGGCATTTTATTTAATTAATTTATTGATAGTGTAGTGTTAGGTTTAATTGTAACTTAGGTTAGGATTTATTTTACAGGTAATTTTGTAATTATTTTAACTATTTTAGCTATTAAATAGTTCTTAACTATTTAATAGCTATTGTACCTGGTTAAAATAAATACAAAGTTACCTGTAAAATAAATATAAATCCTAAAATAGCTATAATATAATTATAATTTATATTGTAGCTATATTAGGATTCATTTTACAGGTAAGTATTTAGCTTTAAATAGGAATAATTTATTTAATAAGAGTTAATTTATTTCGTTAGATTTAAATTATATTTAACTTAGGGGGGTGTTAGTGTTAGGGTTAGACTTAGCTTTATGGGTTAATACATTTATTAGAATAGCGGTGAGCTCCAGTCGGCAGATTAGGGGTTAATGTTTGAAGTTAGGTGTCGGCGATGTTAGGGAGGGCAGATTAGGGGTTAATACTATTTATTATAGGGTTATTGAGGCGGATTAGGGGTTAATAACTTTATTATAATAGCGGTGCGGTCCGGTCGGCAGATTAGGGGTTAATAAGTGTAGGCAGGTGGAGGCGACGTTGTGGGGGGCAGATTAGGGGTTAATAAATATAATATAGGGGTCGGCGATGTTAGGGCAGCAGATTAGGGGTACATAGGGATAATGTAAGTAGCGGCGGTTTACAGAGCGGCAGATTAGGGGTTAATAATAATATGCAGGGGTCAGCGATAGTGGGGGCGACAGAATAGGGGTTAATAAGTGTAAGGTTAGGGGTGTTTAGACTCGGGGTACATGTTAGAGTGTTAGGTGCAGACGTAGGAAGTGTTTCCCCATAGCAAACAATGGGGCTGCGTTAGGAGCTGAACGCAGCTTTTTTGCAGGTGTTAGGTTTTTAAAAGGTGCGGCCAGAAAAAAGCCAGCGTTACCTACGCGGGTCGTTACCGACAAAACTCTAAATCTAGCCGTTAGTGTTTTATATGTACACACTTTATATGTGTCTGCAGCAGTGTTTGCAATAATGTTTGTAGCCATGTTATTCATAGTTGCAAACACTGCTGCCATAGACAGCTAAAGACACGTGCACGCTCCTAAGCTCCTATCAGCCTACCAAGTTTTACTGTTCAACAGAGGATTTGAAATGAAGTCAATTGAAAAGTTGCTTAAAATTGCTGTTCTATATGAATTGTTTATTTTTAATTTTGACTGTTCCTTTAACTCCCGATCACATGCTGTGGTTGTCCCGATCACATGTTGTAGTTGTCCCAATCACATGGTTGTGGTTGTCCTGATCACATGTTGTGGTTGTCCCGATCACATGTTGTGGTTGCCCCGATCACATGTTGTAGTTGTCCCAATCACATGGTTGTGGTTGTCCCGATCACATGCTGTGGTTGTCCCGATCACATGTTGTGGTTGTCCCGATCACATGCTGTAGTTGTCCCGATCACATGTTGTAGTTGTCCTGATCACATGCTGTGGTTGTCCCGATCACATGTTGTAGTTGTCCCGATCACATGTTGTAGTTGTCCCGATCACATGTTGTGGTTGTCCCGATCACATGTTGTGGTTGTCCCGATCACATGTTGTGGTTGTCCCGATCACATGTTGTGGTTGTCCCGATCACATGTTGTAGTTGTCCCGATCACATGCTGTGGTTGTCCCGATCACATGTTGTAGTTGTCCCGATCACATGTTGTAGTTGTCCCGATCACATGCTGTGGTTGTCCCGATCACATGCTGTGGTTGTCCCGATCACATGTTGTAGTTGTCCCAATCACATGTTGTAGTTGTCCCGATCACATGCTGTGGTTGTCCCGATCACATGTTGTAGTTGTCCCGATTACATGGTTGTGGTTGTCCCGATCACATGTTGTGGTTGTCCCGATCACATGCTGTAGTTGTCAAGAGAAAATTGACAAGCTGAAGCTGACAAACCGCCAATAAACAGGATTTGAAAGGTAGGAACTGTCCCCTATATCCCTTATCTACAGGAGTTATAGGACAAGGCTGGGCCATTTCAGTGAATGCCTCCTCTGTTTGCTTTATGACCTCTCAGTATAATGTTGGGAACAATATATTTGTTGGGAATTCTTGTGATTTCTGTTTGTAACATGTGGACAATCCTGATATCATGCCGAGTGGTGCTATATATTCCTACAGCTGCTACTACTTAGTCTCAAATTTTATTTTCAAAGTAGTACAGATGTTATGTAACGGGCAGGAGTGAAGCATAGGGCAGCTCTGTGATATTTTACAGTTAGGTAGAATGAGATCTGTGTCAAGTAGAATATAGAGGGACAATGGTGATTGGACTTTAAAGAGTGAAGGAATGGGAATAATAATTGGATACTTATATAGCGCACAACCTCAAACTTAATCAACTTGCGGCAATGATAACAGGTATTATTATTACCTAATTTAATGGTACTCATTTTACCGACCTCAGAAGGAAGAAAGACTGAGTGGACCTTGCCGGGACAGAACCTGCAACCCTTGGGTTGCCACAGATCTCTGTAACAGTGCATTAGCATGATGAGCTATCTGTCCGGAGAAGAAGACCAATTACATGCAGTCACATGATCCCGCAACTTCCTGCTGTACTGCTCAGTGACCAGCTGGTATAGCAGCAAGTAGTGGAAGACTGACACTGAAAAATGCGAAATCAGTAATGGTCAGTGGGGGCAAGAGATCAATTATTATTATTATTATCGGTTATTTATAGAGCGCCAACAGATTCCGCAGCACTATAAACAAATGCGGAGTACAACAAAACAATTATAGGGATCAAATGGGTAGAGGGCCCTGCCAATAGTTGCACTGTTGTACTCAGCTCTTAAGAAGGTGATCTACAAACAGCTGGACTCTTAGGCTTACATGCTAAGGGGTTCAGGGGATAGCAATGGAGGAGAGGAACTGGTATAAAGAAAGGTTAGCTTAGGTTGTATGCATCCCTGAACAGTAGAGTCTTTAGGGAGCACTTGAAGCTTTTAAAACTAGAAGAGAGTCTTGTGGAGCGAGGCAGAGAGTTCCACAAGATGGGAGCCAGTTTGGAGAAGTCCTGTAAATGGGAGTGTGATGAGGTGACAAGAGAGGAGGAGAGTAGGAGGTCGTGAGCAGAGCGAAGGGGACAGGGAGGGAGAGTATCTGGAGACAAGGTCTGAGATATAGGGGGAGCAGTGTAGTTCAGGGCTTTGTATGTCAGAATGAGAATTTTGTATTTGATCCTAGAGGCAAGAGGAAGCCAGTGAAGGGATTGGCAGAGAGGTGCAGCAGATGAAGAGCGACGTGTAAGGAAGATGAGTCTGGCAGAGGCATTCATTATGGATTGTAAAGGAGCTAGGCGGCAGGTGGGGAGACCAGAGAGGACAGAGTTGCAGTAATTGAGGCGGGAAAGAATGAGAGAGTGGATTAAAATCTTAGTTGTGTCTTGTGTAAGGAAGTGTCTAATTTTAGAGATGTTTTTAAGGTGGAAGCGGCAGGCTTTAGCCAATGACTGAATTTGAGGAGTGAAAGAAAGATCTGAGTCAAATGTGACCCCGAGACATCGGGCATGCGGGGTAGGGGTAATGATGGAGTTGTCGACAGTTATAGAGAGATTGGGGGTGGAGAGTTTAGAAAAAGGGGGGAAAATAAGGAGCTCAGTTTTGGAGAGATTTAGCTTGAGGTAGTGAGAGGACATCCAGTTAGAGATGTGAGAAAGACAGTTAGTGACACGGGTTAGCAAGGAAGGAGATAGGTCTGGTGCAGAGAAGTAGATTTTGGTGTCATCGGCATACAAATGATATTGTAAACTGTGGGACTTTATTAGAGAACCTAGTGATGACGTGTAGATTGAGAAGAGAAGGGGACCGAGGACAGAGCCTTGCGGTACTCCGACAGAAAGTGGTGACGGGGCAGAGGAGACCCCAGAGAAGGTTACAGTAAAGGTACGGTTTGACAGGTAGGAAGGGAGCCACAAGAGGGCTGTGTCACAGATGCCAAAGTATTGGAGGGTTTGGAGCAAAAGAGGGTGGTCAACCATGTCAAAGGCTGCAGACAGATCAAGGAGGATAAGCAGAGAGAAGTGGCCTTTTGATTTTGCTGTAAGTAGGTTTTTGGTAAACTTAACAATTGCTGTCTCTGTGGAGTGATGGGGACGAAATCCAGATTGCAATGGGTCAAGGAGGGAGTTTATTGTAAGGAAATGGGATAGGCGTGCATAAGCTAGTTTTTCAAGAAGCTTTGATGCAAGAGGGAGGAGGGAAATAGGGCGGTAGTTGGATGGGGAGGTAGGATCAAGGGAAGGTTTTTTGAGGATAGGTGTGACCAGTGCATGTTTCAGCGATGAGGGAAATATACCGGTGCTGAGGGAGAGGTTGAAAGTGTGTGTGAGTATAGGGGTAAGGGTGGCAGAGAGGGAGGGGAGTAGCTGTGAGGGGATAGGGTCAAGGGGACAGGTAGTGAGGTGAGAGCGCAGTATAAGTGCCGAAACTTCTTCCTTAGTAACAAGGGAGAATGAGCTAAGTTTAAGGTTATGTGGGTTGTGGTTGATTGAGAGCATTTGAGGGGGTGAGAGAATGGAATTATGTTGAGAGCTGATTTCATTTCTGATGGAGTCGATTTTGTTATTGAAGTAGTTGGCAAAGTCTTGAGCTGACAGAGAAGTTGTATTAGGAGGTGGGGGAGGGCGAAGAGTATTGAAAGTAGAGAACAAACGTTTTGGGTTTGAAGAAAGATTAGAGATAAGAGTAGAGAAGTAGTGTTGCTTATGGAAATTAAGGGCAGAGTAGTAGGAGTTCAAGATAAATTTATAATGTTGAAAATCAGCTGAACTCCTAGATTTTCTCCAGTGCTGCTCAGCAGTACGGGAACATCTGCGTAGGTATCGTGTCAGAGGAGTATGCCAGGGCTGAGGATGAGTGTTTGATTTCCGAGCTATGGTAAGAGGGGCGAGATTGTCAAGGATGAATGTAAGGGTGGAATTATAGTGGCAGATAGATTGGTCAGCGCAGGAAAAAGAGGAGAAGGATGAGAGGAGAGATTTGAGGGAATTAGCAAGCTGTTGCTGATCTAATGATATAATGCTTCTGTGAAGTTTGGTGTGAGGAGCAGAAGGAGGGAGAGTTGTAGGGAGGGATGATATGTTGCAAGTAAGGAGATGGTGGTCAGAAAGAGGAAAGGGGGAGTTTGTGAAGTTTGAGAGAGTGCATCGATAGCTAAAGATCAGGTCAAGGGAGTGACTATCTTTGTGAGTGGGAGAATCAGTCCATTGTGACAAACCGGAAGAGGAAGTGAGTTGCAGAAGTTGTTTTGCAGAGGAGGCAGTGGGATTCAGAAAAACACAAAATATACAGCGCTAAAATCCAAGAAGATACCTATGCCACTCTCCAACTATCTCCCCCAAATAGATAATATATCAAACTAATACTCTAATGAGAGGGCGCTAAAGCTAAAGTAACTTGACACACCTAATCATATAAATAATACAAATAATACATAATATGTATTGAGATATGTATCTTTATTAGGGAGACGTCCCTGTCATTTTTATAATACTGAGTAAAATTGATTATTTCATACCTTCATTGTATGTATTATTTGTATTATTTATATGATTAGGTGTGTCAAGTTACTTTAGCTTTAGCGCCCTCTCATTAGAGTATGAGGCAGTGGGATTGTCAAGAGGGATGTTGAAGTCACCAAGAATGAGGGAAGGGGTGTCTGAGGAAAGGAAATAAGGTAGCCAGGCAGTCAAGTGATCTAGAAATTGAGTTGAGGAGCCAGGAGGACGGTATATGACTGCAACACGTATAGAAAGAGGAGAAAATAAGCGAATCATGTGGGTTTCAAATGAGGAAAATGTGAGGGAAGAGATGGGATGTATTTGTTGAAAGGTGCAATGAGAGGAAAGTAAAATACCTACACCACCTCCTTGTCTATTACGAGACCTAGGAGTGTGGCTGAAGTGGAGACTCCCATGTGACAGAGTAGCAGTGGATGCTCTGTCTTGGGGAGAGAGCCAGGTTTCTGTTAGGGCCAGAAGGTTGAGGGATCAATATTTTAGAAACCTTAAGGGCTGCATATAAAATGATGTTGTGGTTACCCCAATGCACACATTTTAGATCCAAGGGCCACAAAAACATGGCAGATATTGTTAGCTCTGCTTTTCCTGAAGTGCTGCAAAAACTACTACTAAGGACTGCAAATAGCCCTTAGCCACCAGATGGCCACCCCTGTCCTAAATGATCAACAAGTTGGTTTGTTATATCTAAAATAAGCAAGTTTGCTAAATCATAGTTCCCAAGCACATTTGCCTAATACCTGCCCAGAAAAGTTCTCAAGCACATCCAGCTAATACCTGCCCAGAACATCTCCTAACCACATCTGCCTAATACCTGCCCAGAAAAGCTCCTAACCACATCTGACTAATACCTGCCCAGAAAAACTCCTAACCACATCTGCCTAATATCTGCCCAGAAAAGCTCCCAAGCACATCCGCCTAATACTTGCCCAGTAAAGCTCTTAAGCCCATCCCCCTAATACCTGCCCAGTAAAGCTCCCAAGCACATCCACCTAATACCTGCCCAGTAAAGCTCCCAAACACATCTGCCTAATACCTGCCCAGTAAAGCTCCCAAGCACATACACCTAATACCTGCCCAATAAAGCTCCCAAGCACAGTAAAGCTCTTAAGCACATTTCCCTAATACCTGCCCAGTAAAGCTCCCAACCACATCCCCCTAATACCTGCCCAGTAAAGCTCCCAGGCACATCCACCTAATACCTGCCCAGTAAAGATCCCAACCACATCTGTCTAATACCTACCCAGAAAAGCTCCTAACCACATCTGCCTAATACCTGCCCAGTAAAGCTCCCAAGCACATCCACCTAATACCTGCCCAGTAAAGCTCCCAAGCACATCTGCCTAATACCTGCCCAGTAAAGCTCCCAACCACATCCCCCTAATACCTGCCCAGTAAAGCTCCCAGGCACATCCACCTAATACCTGCCCAGTAAAGATCCCAACCACATCTGTCTAATACCTACCCAGAAAAGCTCCTAACCACATCTGCCTAATACCTGCCCAGTAAAGTTCCCAAGCAAATCCAGCTAATACCTTCCCAGAAAAGCTCCTAACCACATCTGACTAATACCTGCCCAGCAAAGTTCCCAAGCACATCTGCCTAATACCTGCCCAGTAAAGCTCCCAAGCACATCCACCTAATACCTGCCCAGTAAAGCTCCCAAGCACATCTGCCTAATACCTGCCCAGTAAAGCTCCCAAGCACATACACCTAATACCTGCCCAATAAAGCTCCCAAGCACAGTAAAGCTCTTAAGCACATTTCCCTAATACCTGCCCAGTAAAGCTCCCAACCACATCCCCCTAATACCTGCCCAGTAAAGCTCCCAGGCACATCCACCTAATACCTGCCCCGTAAAGATCCCAACCACATCTGTCTAATACCTACCCAGAAAAGTTCCTAACCACATCTGCCTAATACCTGCCCAGTAAAGTTCCCAAGCACATCCAGCTAATACCTTCCCAGAAAAGCTCCTAACCACATCTGACTAATACCTGCCCAGTAAAGTTCCCAAGCACATCTGACTAATACCTGCCCAGTAAAGCTCCCAAGCACATCTGCCTAATACCTGCCCAGTAAAGCTCCCAAGCACATCTGCCTAATACCTGCCCAGTAAAGCTCCCAAGCACATCTGCCTAATACCTGCCCAGTAAAGCTCATAAGCACATCCCCCTAATAGTGGCCCAGTAAAGCTCCCAACCACATTTGCCTAATACCTGCCCAGTAAAGCTCCCAGGCACATCCACCTAATACCTGCCCAGTAAAGTTCCCAACCACATCTGTCTAATACCTGCCTAGTAAAGCTCCCAGGCACATCCACCTAATACCTGCCCAGTAAAGCTCCCAACCACATCTGTCTAATACCTGCCCAGAAAAGCTCCCAAGCACAACCCCTAATAGCGGCCCAGTAAAGCTCCCAACCACATACCTGCCCAATAAAGCTCCTAACCACATCTGCCTAATACCTGCCCAGTAAAGCTCCCAGGCACATCCACCTAATACCTGCCCAGTAAAGCTCCCAACCACATCTGCCTAATACCTGCCCACAGTGACGTGCAGTGACGTCAGAGGCTGGTGAGGCAGTGGCTAGGATACGCCTTCATTCTTTAGATATCCTTTGTTGAAGAAATAGCAATGCACATGGGTGAGCCAATCACATGAGGTATCTATGTGCAGCCACCAATCAGCAGCTACTGAGCATATTTAGATATGATTTTCAACAAAGGACATCAAAAGAATGAAGAAAATTAGATATTAGATGTAAATTGGAAAGTTATTTAAATTTGCATATGGGTTTCATATGGGTTTCATGTCCCTTTAAATGGTGTCTTGGAAAACTGGTCAACTTAGTAAACATCTGATTTTAGTCTAAAAGGATTGTAACAGAAACTCTTGCCAGATAGCAAAATGCTTGTTCTGATTATGAGATCTAGAAATCGATGCCCATTAAAATATGTTTAAAACATACTTTTTACTTTAATGCTGCAAATTATGCTTATAGATTCTTTCATTACATAAGGGATGAGAGTCAGAGGGGGAGGAAGAGAGACAGAAAGAGAAAGAGACCATGGGGGAGAACAACACATAAGGAGAGAGATGGATAGATATATAGAGAGACACACACACACACACACACACACAGAGGGTTAGAGAGAGACACACAATCACACACAGAGGGTTAGAGAGAGAGAGAGAGACACACACACACACACAAGGGGGGGGGCACTGCATTTTAAAGTAATAAAACAGCAGAGCTACAGAGAGTTCAGAAAATGAGTCTATAGTTTAGTGTGAAGTACAGAGGCAAGCTGCTAAGTTAGTGGGTGTAAAGTTTGAGTTAACAAAATACAAAAACGACCCTGCTGTAAAAGAGTAAAAAAACACTAAACCACATTCATTAAATTATCATTTTCACTAACAGAATCCCTTTCAGTAAAATCTTACTTTAATAAGATGTGGCTAAAACACTGCTCCCTCTGCCTCTTTTCCTGCTCTGTAAGGATTCAGGAAGTGACAGTGGCACATTCCACTACACTTAGAGGGGAAGAACAGAACTCTCTTTTTCACTTTAGCAAAGCTAGCAGGTTCACAGGACAGCAACAAAATATATGAAAGTTGTTTTTTTCCGTTTTTGTTTTGTTTTATATGATTTAACATCCAGCCCCAGCCCTATGTTCCACTTACTAATGCCTCTCGCTGGATTGGTTCAGCCCAAATAGGACTGCCTCAAATAAGCAGTTAATGGGCCATGCAATTATCTTAACCACTTTCATCCAGTAGGTAGTGCGGAATGTTGTGTAATGGTGGGCAGATCAGCTTGTGCCTCTCCATTGCACAACATATAGCTGTGAGAGAGAAAAATGTTGGGGGAAAAAATTTCAATTTTTTTTTTTAAAGCCAATAAAAAATATATATTTTTGCCCATATGAGAGGTGAAGCACTGCCTCACCTGCCTCTACTGACTGCACATCACTGCCTGCCCAGTAAAGCTCCCAGGCACATCTGTCAAATACCTACCCAGAAAAGCTCCTAACCACATCTGCCTAATACCTGCCCAGTAAAGCTCCCAAGCACAGTAAAGCTCTTAAGCACATCCCCCTAATACCTGCCCAGTAAAGCTCCCAAACACATCCAGCTAATACCTTCCCAGAAAAGCTCCTAACCACATCTGACTAATACCTGCCCAGAAAAGCTCCTAACCACATCTGCCCAATACCTACCCAGTAAAGCTCCCAAGCACATCCCCCTAATACCTGCCCAGTAAAGCTCCCAAGCACATCCACCTAATACCTGCCCAGAAAAGCTCCTAATCCCATCTGACTAATACTTGCCCAGAAAAGCTCCTAACCACATCTGCCTAATACTTGCCCAATAAAGCTCCCAAGCACATCTGCCTAATACCTGCCCAGTAAAGCTCCCAAGCACAAGTACCTAATACCTGCACAGAAAAGCTCCCAAGGATATCCTCCTAATACCTGCACAGAAAAGCTCCCAAGCATATCCGCCTAATACCTGCACAGTAAAGCTACCAAGCACATCCACCTAATACCTGCCCAGTAAAGCTCCCAAGCATATCCACCTAATACCTGCACAGAAAAGCTCCAAAGCACATCCACCTAATACCTGCCCAGTAAAGCTCCCAAGCACATCCACCTAATACCTGCACAGAAAAGTTCCCAAGCACATCCACCTAATACCTGCCCAGTAAAGCTCCCAAACATATCCACCTAATACCTGCCCAGTAAAGCTCCCAAGCACATCCGCCTAATACCTGCCCAGAAAAGCTCCCAAGCACATCCGCCTAATACCTGCACAGTAAAGCTCACAAGCACATCCACCTAATACATGCCCAGAAATGCTCCCAAGCACATATGCCTATTACCTGCCCAGAAAAGCTCCCAAGCACATCCACCTAATACCTGCACATTAAAGCTCACAAGCACATCTGCCTATTACCTGCCCAGAAAAGCTCCAAAGCATATTTCACCTAATACCTGCCCAGTAAAACTCCCAACCACATCTGTCTAATACCTGCCCAGTAAAGCTCCCAGGCACATCTGTCAAATACCTACCAAGAAAAGCTCCCAAGCACATCCGCCTAATACCTGCCCAGTAAAGCTCCCAAGCACATCCACCTAATACCTGCCCAGTAAAGCTCCCAAGCACATCTGCCTAATACCTGCCCAGTAAAGCTCCCAACCACATCCCCCTAATACCTGCCCAGTAAAGCTCCCAGGCACATCCACCTAATACCTGCCCAGTAAAGATCCCAACCACATCTGTCTAATACCTACCCAGAAAAGCTCCTAACCACATCTGCCTAATACCTGCCCAGTAAAGTTCCCAAGCACATCCAGCTAATACCTTCCCAGAAAAGCTCCTAACCACATCTGACTAATACCTGCCCAGCAAAGTTCCCAAGCACATCTGCCTAATACCTGCCCAGTAAAGCTCCCAAGCACATCCACCTAATACCTGCCCAGTAAAGCTCCCAAGCACATCTGCCTAATACCTGCCCAGTAAAGCTCCCAAGCACATACACCTAATACCTGCCCAATAAAGCTCCCAAGCACAGTAAAGCTCTTAAGCACATTTCCCTAATACCTGCCCAGTAAAGCTCCCAACCACATCCCCCTAATACCTGCCCAGTAAAGCTCCCAGGCACATCCACCTAATACCTGCCCAGTAAAGATCCCAACCACATCTGTCTAATACCTACCTAGAAAAGCTCCTAACCACATCTGCCTAATACCTGCCCAGTAAAGTTCCCAAGCACATCCAGCTAATACCTTCCCAGAAAAGCTCCTAACCACATCTGACTAATACCTGCCCAGTAAAGTTCCCAAGCACATCTGACTAATACCTGCCCAGTAAAGCTCCCAAGCACATCTGCCTAATACCTGCCCAGTAAAGCTCCCAAGCACATCTGCCTAATACCTGCCCAGTAAAGCTCCCAAGCACATCTGCCTAATACCTGCCCAGTAAAGCTCATAAGCACATCCCCCTAATAGTGGCCCAGTAAAGTTCCCAACCACATTTGCCTAATACCTGCCCAGTAAAGCTCCCAGGCACATCCACCTAATACCTGCCCAGTAAAGTTCCCAACCACATCTGTCTAATACCTGCCTAGTAAAGCTCCCAGGCACATCCACCTAATACCTGCCCAGTAAAGCTCCCAACCACATCTGTCTAATACCTGCCCAGAAAAGCTCCCAAGCACAACCCCTAATAGCGGCCCAGTAAAGCTCCCAACCACATACCTGCCCAATAAAGCTCCTAACCACATCTGCCTAATACCTGCCCAGTAAAGCTCCCAGGCACATCCACCTAATACCTGCCCAGTAAAGCTCCCAACCACATCTGCCTAATACCTGCCCACAGTGACGTGCAGTGACGTCAGAGGCTGGTGAGGCAGTGGCTAGGATACGCCTTCATTCTTTAGATATCCTTTGTTGAAGAAATAGCAATGCACATGGGTGAGCCAATCACATGAGGTATATATGTGCAGCCACCAATCAGCAGCTACTGAGCATATTTAGATATGATTTTCAACAAAGGACATCAAAAGAATGAAGAAAATTAGATATTAGATGTAAATTGGAAAGTTATTTAAATTTGCATATGGGTTTCATATGGGTTTCATGTCCCTTTAAATGGTGTCTTGTAAAACTGGTCAACTTAGTAAACATCTGATTTTTTTTTTTTTTTTTTTTTTTTTTTTAAAGTTTCAAATGCTTTATTGTCATTGCTCAACATTTACATCTTGTCAACATGAATATAAGAGAAAGGACAAAAAAAAAGAAAGAACAAAGTGGTTACATGTTGCTCTTTGAAAAGAAACATTCATATTTCATTCTAATTGCATCTAGGTCTTTGTTATGTTCACCTCAGTATAGATTTATATGTAGTCTGTTACGTCCTTATGTGAGGTGGCATAGATAAATATGTGAATATGACGTTTTATCCAAATGTTGAGCTTTTTCTCATTCTTTCCCTCTCTTTAAACGGAGAGAGAAATAAATATAACAAAAGAACATAAGAACATAAAAGGCAAAAATAGCAAAACAAGAAAACTTACTTGGAAGCGAAATAAAATAGAAATACAGTCCCCTGTTGTTAAGGGACTTCGTCTGCTGCGCTCCACAGGGCTTTAAATAGGTGGGGCTGTTTATCCCCTTGTTTGGGGCTCTGTTGGTCTCTCGTCACTCTCTCTCTTTGCTGTTTAGGTCTTGGTAGGATCGTAATAAAACGTTAACACAAAGGAATAGAAGTTTATGCCCATCTTACTTTCTAGAGCTCAGCTGTGTTGTTAAATGTAGCAAAAGTGTATTATTATTCTAGTGTGCTTGACCTGTATCCGTCCTAGATCCCTCCATCACCTCATCCCATAAGAATCTGACTTCCGCTAGGAGGTTTAACTTGTTCCTTCTCTGATAGCCATATTCTTCCAATACCAGTATATCAGTTACCCTTTCTTTCCATGTACTTATCAAGAGTGGTGTCTGGCTCTTCCAGTTCAAGGCGATTAATGCTTTTGCTCCTGACATTCCTAAATGTAAAAGAGTGCGCCTGAGAGTGCATGTTATTTTTGTTGTGTCATTCAGTAGTGCCACTCTGGGTGTTAGTGTGAACTCGGGTGTTAATATCTGCCTGAAGTGTCTCTCTATGTCTAACCAGAAGTCTTTAAGTCTCCCACAATTCCACCACATATGGAGGTAAGTGCCCTTCTCTTCGCATCCTCTCCAACATCTGTCGCTAACACCTGGGTAGATTGAATGTGACCTTGCTGGGGTTAGGTACCACCTCATGATGACTTTAAAATTCAATTCTAATAATTGTGGTGATGTTGAAATTTTCTTAGTATTTTTAAAAATCCTAATCCAGTCTTCCTCTGTTATGATATGGTCTAGTTCTTCTTGCCACTTAGATGTATATGTAGGTAAGTGCCGTGTGTGTTCAGATTGTATTAGTTTTTTTGAGATAGAGAGTGTGTGTCTGATCTCTTCCGTGTTGCAACAGAGTGTTTCGTAAGGGGTTAATTCTCTTAGGAACTCCTGTTTATGTGGGGAGGTATGAATAAAATGTGCCAGTTGTGAATATTTTAACCAGGTAGAATATCTACCTTCTGCAACTGTCATTAAGTTTTCTCTATTGTCTAGCTTTCCTTTTCTTATGAACCTCGTCAAAGGTGTGGAATAACCCCATTCTTGGGTCCTTTGTTTTCCTTTATCTAAACCCCCCACCAACTCTGCGTTAATAGGGATAGGAAATAGAGGAGAGCGCACCCCCGAAATATGCTTCTTTCGTGCGATAATGCTATCCCAGGTGTCAAAAGTATGTTTATGTATTGCTAATGCTGTACATTGAGGGGGTCTCAATTCCTTTGGTACCCAGCAGAGCGCCCCTACCTCTGGGACCCTCAAGATATGGGAATCTATCGCCACCCATGCCTTTGTGTCCCTGGATCTATGCCAGTCTAAAATCCTTTGTAATGTGACTGCCTCATGATAATCTGCTATGTGTGGGACCCCCAGACCTCCATTTTCTGGCCTCCTATACATATTTTCTCTATTGATTCTAGGTTTGCTTTTGTTCCAGATAAATGAGTTGATGTGTCTCTGTAACTGGGGTATATACCACCTAGGGATAGGGATGGGGAGGGCCTGTATTATATATAATATTCTGGGTAATGTTGTCATTTTTATGCTCTGTATGCGTCCCCACCATGTGATTGGTTTCGCTGCCCAAGTGCCTAAGTCCCGTTGTATGTTTCGTGCTAGTGCAAGATAATTATCGTTAAACAGCTGTGATGTGTCAGAGGAGAGTTGTACTCCGAGGTATTTTAGGGATTTCTTTTGTATTTTTAAGGGGCAAGTATCTGTTATTAGTTGGAATCTTTGTGGCGTCAGGGATACATTCATAATCTCTGATTTTTGTGTATTAACCAGGAAGCCAGAGAAACTTCCGAAATGTTTGATTTCCTTCAGGGTCTCTGGTACAGAGAGTTGGGGATTTGTGAGTGTGAACAGCACATCATCTGCGTATAATGCGATTTTAAAGTTATGTGGGCCGATGTTAATGCCATGAATCTTTTGGTTTTGTCGGATGTGTGCAGCAAATACTTCCATTGACAGGATAAATAGGATGGGGGATAGGGGGCATCCCTGTCGTGTCCCGTTTTGGATGTTAAAGGGGGTGGACAGCATGCCATTCGCCTTCACTTTGGCACTGGGTTGTGTATATAATTGGAGGATACGTGTTATCATTTTCGATCCAAATCCTAGTGCTACTAGTGTCTCTTTCAGGAATGCCCAATTAATGCGATCAAACGCTTTCTCCGCGTCTGTGGCTATCAAGATCGTGGGGATGTTGTGTGATTTGGCATAAGTAGTCAATGTTAGGGCTCTAATAATATTGTCCCTTGCTTCCCTCCCCGGGACAAATCCCACTTGGTCTGAATGAATGAGTTGTAATAATACTTTATTTATCCGGTTGGCTAGTATTTTGCCTAATATCTTGATATCAGAGTTTAGGAGGGATATAGGTCTGTAGCTGCTTGGTTCGGTGGGTGGTTTGTTGGGCTTAGGTATAACTGATATGTGCGCTAATAGCATTTCGCGTGGGAGGTGATGATTATCATCCAGTGCTTGGAACAATTTTAGAAGATGTGGGGCTAGTATATGTTTGAATGCTTTATAGTATGAATTAGTAAAACCATCCGGCCCAGGGCTTTTACCTGACGGTAAATGTTGGATTGCTGTTAGGATCTCTGTTATAGTGATGGGTGATTCCAGTTCCTCCCTGTTAACAATCGGCAGCTGTGGTAAGTTTGCCTGTCTAATGTATTCTTTCATGTGTTCTTGGTGTTCGGCAGTGTTGTTAGTGTCTAAGTTATAGAGTGCTTCGTAGTAAGAGCCAAAATGGTTAGCTATGTGTTTGCTATCCACGACCTCCACTCCCTCTATTGTTACTAGTTTGTGTATTTGTGACGATGCCTTTTGGTTTCTTAACATTTTAGCAAGTAGTGCTCCTGTCCTATTTCCTTCATAATAATACATCTTTTTGATTCCAAGGGCTTTCCTCTGTGCCTCTTTAGTTAGGACTGCATTTAGTTCCCTTCTGGTTTCTGTTAGTTGTTTGAAGGATGTTGAGTCCTTTGGGTTATTTTTATGGGTTATTTCTAATTGTCTCATCTTTTCCGTCAGCATGTTAGTCCTGTCATTGTAAGTTTTTCGTCTGTATGCTGTGTGTTTAATGCACTCCCCACGTAATACCGCTTTGTGGGCTTCCCACAAAGTGGCAGGTGTAATGTCTTGTGTCGCATTATGGCGAAAATATTCTTTTAGTGATTTAGTCAGGGCTTCCAATGAGGCTGGGTGTCTCAATAATGAGTCATCCATCCTCCATATAAAAGGGGTGACTGGGTGGTGCGGCCACTGTAGGGTTACTAGGACGGCTGAATGGTCCGACCAAGGGGTCGGTAGTATATCGGAATCTCTTGCTAAAGACATGTGGTTTCTATCTACCATTATGTAGTCTATTCGTGTATATATAGACCATGGGTGAGAGAAGAAGGTGTAGTTTTTTTGTCTTGGATGTTGTATGCGCCATACATCAAGTGTACCCAGCTGTGCAAAGCAATTATATACTGCGTTAGGCGGTCTAGATCCAGGTGTAGCCCTACCTGTAGAGGTGTCCAATGCTGTATCTAGCGCTACATTCAAGTCACCTCCTAGTATTAACATACCTTTCCTGTGTGTTGTGACTAACTTTGATAAGTGTTGGTAAAATTTGTGTCTGCCACTGTTTGGCGCATATACATTTACTAAAGTCACTGGTTTATTGAACAGTGTTCCTACGAGAATCATTATACGCCCTTCTTTGTCTGAGGCCTTATTCAGTAGGGTGAAATGTATGTTTCGGTGAAAAAGGATTCCTACCCCATTTCTTTTTGCCGCAGTGTGTGAGTTAAAATACCCTACTGGGTGATCTCTGGATTTGAATGTTGGAGCTGCTGAAGCTAAAAAGTGAGTTTCCTGTATGAAGATAATGGAATCTTTATGTTTCCTGAAGGTTCTAAGGGCTATAGAACGTTTGGTAGGTGAGTTGAGTCCCTTTGTGTTTTGCGTGATAATTGATATAGCTGGGTCAGCCATCTAAATATATTAGGTTATACTTGCGCATTTGTTTAATGATATCGTATCTTATCCTATATTTACAAACCATGTCCTGTACCAGCCCTGTGTAGTGTATTGTAATGAGAGAGAGTACCTGATCAGTATCCAGATGTTCCTTATAAGGAAAGGGTGAGTATTGCCCTGAAGAGTCGCAGCAGACGAACATAGAAAAAAAACAAGAAAATTAACATTTATAAACAAGTAAAAAAATAATGTTAACATTTTACCAATCATCATTACTAATTCCCGAACTCCTCCCAACCGCCCGGCCCACAACCCTTCACTAACGTTATTAGTTGTTAGAGTTCCCTGTTGTAGGGAAATTCTGGGAAAAAGTGAGAGGGGGGAAAAGGTGGGAACAAGAAAAGGCGGATGGAGAAAAGTGGAGAAAGGGGGTAAGGGGTTGAAAGGCAGTAAATTTGCCAGTAATCCACCAGACGGCCAGCCCCCCGGGGGAGGGGGTGGTAATAAGGGCTTTGTTTGGGGATAGTGAAATATGTCCCATGTGTCTTTCTCTGACTAGGCTATGCTATACTATACCACATAAGAGTGTCCGTTGGTTTTCACCCAAAAATAAAGAAAGTGTCCAGGTCTTATCAGGTGGACTATGTTTCTGCGTTCTCTTCACTGTCACCCGCCACCTGACCATTTTTCCTTTTCTTGGGTATTGTCACCCATTTTGGACGTTGAGGGTGTGGTGGGAGAGTTGCTCTTTGTTCATCTTTGTTGTCCCGTAATTTTGGTAAGGAAGGTTGAGGGATTTCTAGGTGTTTGCAGAATTGGTCAATATCTTCAGGTTCTTTATATACATACGTTTTATCGTCCTTGACCACTTTTATTGAAAAAGGGAAGCCCCATCTGTATGGGATCCCTAGCTCAGTCAGATGGAGAGTGAGGTATCGTGCCTCTTTGCGTTTTGCAAGTGTCATTGGGCTTAGATCTGCATATATTTGAAGCCTGTCCTCGCCGAATGTAATGGATGGCCTTTTCCTTGCTGCTTGTAGAATCCTCTCCTTATCTGTAAACTTGTGGCAACAAAGGACAATGTCCCGTGGTGGTGCTGTGTCTGAAGGCTTTGCCCTGAGGGCTCTATGTATTCTGTCTATTGTGACTGTGTCGTTATTGCCTGATTCCAGCAGAAACCGGAACAAATTCTGGGCATAAGATTGCAGTTGTGCAGGGAGAATTTTTTCTGGCACCCCTCTGATACGGAGATTTTGGCGCCGGCCTCTATTATCCAAATCTTCAAGTTGTGCCTGTAGCTGCAGAATAGTGGAATTTTGTTGCTGCAGTTCTAAGGCCATTGTGTCTGTCGTCATGACAGTTTCCTCTGTCTGTTCCTCTAATTGTTGTACTCTATTTCCCAGTGCATTTATGTCTCTTTTAATGTCTGCCAATCCATCTTTAATGGCTTTGTTAACCTGTAGCATAAATGTGGTCAAATCTTGTTTAGTAGGAAGAGAGCAGAGGTCCGCTTTTGTTATGGGTGAATTGCTTCCATCTGAAGGCTGTGTTTTCTCTTGCATATCGACTTCAGTGTGAGTATATGGTGATTCTAAATCTCCCCCTGTGTCCGTCAATTTGAAAAATGAGTTAAGTTTCAATGCTCCTGGGGTTGCCGGTTTTTGTTTGTCGTTTTTGTTTTTATTCCTGGCCGCCATGATAGCGTAGCTGCAGTTATTTTATGGTATAGCGTGTTTGGGTTTTTCTTTTGGCTTGTTCTGTAGCCTTGTCAAGCTGTATTATGTGCAGATAAAGTCTTAGGTTGTGCTGCAGGGATGTTTATGTAAGGCACTGGTTCTGTTTCAGCGTGTGGGTGACGTACCTCTTATGGCGTCTTTGCAGGAACCGTTATGATGCACCCTGTGTTCCGAGCTTTGTGCACTCAGGATCTGTGGGTCTTTATGGCGTCTTGCGTCGCCTTGTTTAGTGAGAGTGATCGTGCACCGCTTATGTCCAGCTTGTCGCCATGCGTTGTCCGCCTGCAGCTCTAATGTTCCTACTTTAGGTAGGCTTTTCTGTTCCCAGCTAGGCCCCGTCCTCTGCCGTTACAGATAAAAGGGCATTTCTGCCTAATGACACGACTGCACTTTGGTCGCTTGCCTCCTGTTCTAGTCAGGATTCGTTTTGGAGCCCTTTAGCTTGATTGCATATGATTTTCCCCCAGGTTGGGCCCCTATCTGGCTGATCACTATCGGAGCTCTAAAACTTTGCGACCATGCTCTTCCTTGGTCGGCTCCGCCCCCCTGTAAACATCTGATTTTAGTCTAAAAGGATTGTAACAGAAACTCTTGCCAGATAGCAAAATGCTTGTTCTGATTATGAGATCTAGAAATCCATGCCCATTAAAATATGTTTAAAACATACTTTTTACTTTAATGCTGCAAATTATGCTTATAGATTCTTTCATTACATAAGGGATGAGAGTCAGAGGGGGAGGAAGAGAGACAGAAAGAGAAAGAGACCATGGGGGAGAACAACACATAAGGAGAGAGATGGATAGATATATAGAGAGACACACACACACACACACACACACACACACACAGAGGGTTAGAGAGAGACACACAATCACACACAGAGGGTTAGAGAGAGAGAGAGACACACTAACACACACACACAAGGGGGGGGGCACTGCATTTTAAAGTAATAAAACAGCAGAGCTACAGAGAGTTCAGAAAATGAGTCTATAGTTTAGTGTGAAGTACAGAGGCAAGCTGCTAAGTTAGTGGGTGTAAAGTTTGAGTTAACAAAATACAAAAACGACCCTGCTGTAAAAGAGTAAAAAAACACTAAACCACATTCATTAAATTATCATTTTCACTAACAGAATCCCTTTCAGTAAAATCTTACTTTAATAAGATGTGGCTGAAACACTGCTCCCTCTGCCTCTTTTCCTGCTCTGTAAGGATTCAGGAAGTGACAGTGGCACATTCCACTACACTTAGAGGGGAAGAACAGAACTCTCTTTTTCACTTTAGCAAAGCTAGCAGGTTCACAGGACAGCAACAAAATATATGAAAGTTGTTTTTTTCCGTTTTTGTTTTGTTTTATATGATTTAACATCCAGCCCCAGCCCTATGTTCCACTTACTAATGCCTCTCGCTGGATTGGTTCAGCCCAAATAGGACTGCCTCAAATAAGCAGTTAATGGGCCATGCAATTATCTTAACCACTTTCATCCAGTAGGTAGTGCGGAATGTTGTGTAATGGTGGGCAGATCAGCTTGTGCCTCTCCATTGCACAACATATAGCTGTGAGAGAGAAAAATGCTGGGGGAAAAAATTTCAATTTTTTTTTTTAAAGCCAATAAAAAATATATATTTTTGCCCATATGAGAGGTGAAGCACTGCCTCACCTGCCTCTAGTGACTGCACATCACTGCCTGCCCAGTAAAGCTCCCAGGCACATCTGTCAAATACCTACCCAGAAAAGCTCCTAACCACATCTGCCTAATACCTGCCCAGTAAAGCTCCCAAGCACAGTAAAGCTCTTAAGCACATCCCCCTAATACCTGCCCAGTAAAGCTCCCAAACACATCCAGCTAATACCTTCCCAGAAAAGCTCCTAACCACATCTGACTAATACCTGCCCAGAAAAGCTCCTAACCACATCTGCCCAATACCTACCCAGTAAAGCTCCCAAGCACATCCCCCTAATACCTGCCCAGTAAAGCTCCCAAGCACATCCACCTAATACCTGCCCAGAAAAGCTCCTAATCCCATCTGACTAATACTTTCCCAGAAAAGCTCCTAACCACATCTGCCTAATACTTGCCCAATAAAGCTCCCAAGCACATCTGCCTAATACCTGCCCAGTAAAGCTCCCAAGCACAAGTACCTAATACCTGCACAGAAAAGCTCCCAAGGATATCCTCCTAATACCTGCACAGAAAAGCTCCCAAGCATATCCGCCTAATACCTGCACAGTAAAGCTACCAAGCACATCCACCTAATACCTGCCCAGTAAAGCTCCCAAGCATATCCACCTAATACCTGCACAGAAAAGCTCCAAAGCACATCCACCTAATACCTGCCCAGTAAAGCTCCCAAGCACATCCACCTAATACCTGCACAGAAAAGTTCCCAAGCACATCCACCTAATACCTGCCCAGTAAAGCTCCCAAACATATCCACCTAATACCTGCCCAGTAAAGCTCCCAAGCACATCCGCCTAATACCTGCCCAGAAAAGCTCCCAAGCACATCCGCCTAATACCTGCACAGTAAAGCTCACAAGCACATCCACCTAATACATGCCCAGAAATGCTCCCAAGCACATATGCCTATTACCTGCCCAGAAAAGCTCCCAAGCACATCTGCCTATTACCTGCCCAGAAAAGCTCCAAAGAATATTTCACCTAATACCTGCCCAGTAAAACTCCCAACCACATCTGTCTAATACCTGCCCAGTAAAGCTCCCAGGCACATCTGTCAAATACCTACCAAGAAAAGCTCCCAAGCACATCCGCCTAATACCTGCCCAGTAAAGCTCCCAAGCACATCCACCTAATACCTGCCCAGAAAAGCTCCTAATCCCATCTGACTAATACTTGCCCAGAAAAGCTCCTAACCACATCTGCCTAATACCTGCCCAGTAAAGCTCCCAAGCACATCTGCCTAATACCTGCCCAGTAAAGCTCCCAAGCATATCTACCTAATACCTGCCCAGAAAAGCTCCCAAGCACAAGTACCTAATACCTGCACAGAAAAGCTCCCAAGGATATCCACCTAATACCTGCACAGAAAAGCTCCCAAGGATATCCACCTATTATCTGCCCAGAAAAGCTCCAAAGCATATTTCACCTAATACCTGCCCAGTAAAGCTCCCAACCACATCTGTCTAATACCTGCCCAGTAAAGCTCCCATGCACATCTGTGAAATACCTACCAAGAAAAGCTCCTAACCACATCTGCCTAATACCTGCCCAGTAAAGCTCCCAAGCACAGTAAAGCTCTTAAGCACATCCCCCTAATACCTGCCCAGTAAAGCTCCCAAACACATCCAGCTAATACCTTCCCAGAAAAGCTCCTAACCACATCTGACTAATACCTGCCCAGAAAAGCTCCTAACCACATCTGCCTAATACCTACCCAGTAAAGCTCCCAAGCACATCCGCCTAATACCTGCCCAGTAAAGCTCCCAAGCACATCCACCTAATACCTGCCCAGAAAAGCTCCTAATCCCATCTGACTAATACTTGCCCAGAAAAGCTCCTAACCACATCTGCCTAATACCTGCCAGTAAAGCTCCCAAGCACATCTGCCTAATACCTGCCCAGTAAAGCTCCCAAGCATATCTACATAATACCTGCCCAGAAAAGCTCCCAAGCACATCCACCTAATACCTGCCCTGTAAAGCTCCCAAGGATATCCACCTAATACCTGCACAGAAAAGCTCCCAAGCATATCCGCCTAATACCTGCACAGTAAAGCTACCAAGCACATCCACCTAATACCTGCCCAGTAAAGCTCCCAAGCATATCCACCTAATACCTGCACAGAAAAGCTCCAAAGCACATCCACCTAATACCTGCACAGAAAAGCTCCCAAGCACATCCACCTAATACCTGCACAGAAAAGCTCCCAAGCACATCCACCTAATACCTGCACAGAAAAGCTCCAAAGCACATCCACCTAATACCTGCCCAGTAAAGCTCCCAAGCACATCCACCTAATACCTGCACAGAAAAGCTCCCAAGCACATCCACCTAATACCTGCCCAGTAAAGCTCCCAAACATATCCACCTAATACCTGCCCAGTAAAGCTCCCAAGCACATCCGCCTAATACCTGCCCAGAAAAGCTCCCAAGCACATCCGCTAATACCTGCACAGTAAAGCTCACAAGCACATCCACCTAATACATGCCCAGAAATACTCCCAAGCACATACGCCTATTACCTGCCCAGAAAAGCTCCCAAGCACATCCACCTAATACCTGCCCAGTAAAGCTCCCAAGCACATCCACCTAATACATGCCCAGAAATACTCCCAAGCACATCTGCCTATTACCTGCCCAGAAAAGCTCCAAAACATATTTCACCTAATACCTGTCCAGAAAAGCTCCCAAGCATAGCTGCCTAATACCTGCCCAGAAAAGCTCTCAAGCACATCCGCATAATAACTGCCCAGTAAAGCTCCCAAGCACATCCACCTAATACCTGCCCAGTAAAGCTCCCAAGCACATCCACCTAATACCTGCCCAGTAAAGCTCCCAAGCACATCCACCTAATACCTGCCCATAAAAGCTCCCAAGCACATCCACCTAATACCTGCACAGTAAAGCTCACAAGCACATCCACCTAATACATGCCCAGAAAATCTCCCAAGCACATACGCCTATTACCTGCCCAGAAAAGTTCCCAAGCATAGCTGCCTAATACCTGCCCAGAAAAGCTCCCAAGCCCATCCGCATAATTCCTGCCCAGTAAAGCTCCCAAGCACATCCACCTAATACCTGCCCAGTAAAGCTCCCAAGCACATCCACCTAATACCTGCCCAGAAAAGCTCCTAATCCCATCTGACTAATACTTGCCCAGAAAAGCTCCTAACCACATCTGCCTAATACCTGCCCAGTAAAGCTCCCAAGCACATCTGCCTAATACCTGCCCAGTAAAGCTCCCAAGCACAAGTACCTAATACCTGCACAGAAAAGCTCCCAAGGATATCCACCTAATACCTGCACAGAAAAGCTCCCAAGCATATCCGCCAAATACCTGCACAGTAAAGCTACCAAGCACATCCACCTAATACCTGCCCAGTAAAGCTCCCAAGCATATCCACCTAATACCTGCACAGAAAAGCTCCAAAGCACATCCACCTAATACCTGCCCAGTAAAGCTCCCAAGCACATCCACCTAATACCTGCACAGAAAAGTTCCCAAGCACATCCACCTAATACCTGCCCAGTAAAGCTCCCAAACATATCCACCTAATACCTGCCCAGTAAAGCTCCAAAGCACATCCGCCTAATACCTGCCCAGAAAAGCTCCCAAGCACATCCGCCTAATACCTGCACAGTAAAGCTCACAAGCACATCCACCTAATACATGCCCAGAAATGCTCCCAAGCACATATGCCTATTACCTGCCCAGAAAAGCTCCCAAGCACATCCACCTAATACCTGCACATTAAAGCTCACAAGCACATCTGCCTATTACCTGCCCAGAAAAGCTCCAAAGCATATTTCACCTAATACCTGCCCAGTAAAGCTCCCAACCACATCTGTCTAATACCTGCCCAGTAAAGCTCCCAGGCACATCTGTCAAATACCTACCAAGAAAAGCTCCCAAGCACATCCGCCTAATACCTGCCCAGTAAAGCTCCCAAGCACATCCACCTAATACCTGCCCAGAAAAGCTCCTAATCCCATCTGACTAATACTTGCCCAGAAAAGCTCCTAACCACATCTGCCTAATACCTGCCCAGTAAAGCTCCCAAGCACATCTGCCTAATACCTGCCCAGTAAAGCTCCCAAGCATATCTACCTAATACCTGCCCAGAAAAGGTCCCAAGCACAAGTACCTAATACCTGCACAGAAAAGCTCCCAAGGATATCCACCTAATACCTGCACAGAAAAGCTCCCAAGGATATCCACCTATTACCTGCCCAGAAAAGCTCCAAAGCATATTTCACCTAATACCTGCCCAGTAAAGCTCCCAACCACATCTGTCTAATACCTGCCCAGTAAAGCTCCCAGGCACATCTGTCAAATACCTACCAAGAAAAGCTCCTAACCACATCTGCCTAATACCTGCCCAGTAAAGCTCCCAAGCACAGTAAAGCTCTTAAGCACATCCCCCTAATACCTGCCCAGTAAAGCTCCCAAACACATCCAGCTAATACCTTCCCAGAAAAGCTCCTAACCACATCTGACTAATACCTGCCCAGAAAAGCTCCTAACCACATCTGCCTAATACCTACCCAGTAAAGCTCCCAAGCACATCCGCCTAATACCTGCCCAGTAAAGCTCCCAAGCACATCCACCTAATACCTGCCCAGAAAAGCTCCTAATCCCATCTGACTAATACTTGCCCAAAAAAGCTCCTAACCACATCTGCCTAATACCTGCCAGTAAAGCTCCCAAGCACATCTGCCTAATACCTGCCCAGTAAAGCTCCCAAGCATATCTACATAATACCTGCCCAGAAAAGCTCCCAAGCACAAGTACCTAATACCTGCACAGAAAAGCTCCCAAGCACATCCACCTAATACCTGCCCTGTAAAGCTCCCAAGGATATCCACCTAATACCTGCACAGAAAAGCTCCCAAGCATATCCGCCTAATACCTGCACAGTAAAGCTACCAAGCACATCCACCTAATACCTGCACAGTAAAGCTCCCAAGCATATCCACCTAATACCTGCACAGAAAAGCTCCAAAGCACATCCACCTAATACCTGCACAGAAATGCTCCCAAGCACATCCACCTAATACCTGCACAGAAAAGCTCCCAAGCACATCCACCTAATACCTGCACAGAAAAGCTCCAAAGCACATCCACCTAATACCTGCCCAGTAAAGCTCCCAAGCACATCCACCTAATACCTGCACAGAAAAGCTCCCAAGCACATCCACCTAATACCTGCCCAGTAAAGCTCCCAAACATATCCACCTAATACCTGCCCAGTAAAGCTCCCAAGCACATCCGCCTAATACCTGCCCAGAAAAGCTCCCAAGCACATCCGATAATACCTGCACAGTAAAGCTCACAAGCACATCCACCTAATACATGCCCAGAAATACTCACAAGCACATACGCCTATTACCTGCCCAGAAAAGCTCCCAAGCACATCCACCTAATACCTGCCCAGTAAAGCTCCCAAGTACATCCACCTGATACATGCCCAGAAAAACTCCCAAGCACATCTGCCTATTACCTGCCCAGAAAAGCTCCAAAACATATTTCACCTAATACCTGTCCAGAAAAGCTCCCAAGCATAGCTGCCTAATACCTGCCCAGAAAAGCTCCCAAGCCAATCCGCGTAATACCTGCCTAGAAAAGCTCCCAAGCACATCCGCCTAATACCTGCCCAGAAAAGCTCCCAAGCATAGCTGCCTAATACCTGCCCAGAAAAGCTCCCAAGCACATCCGCATAATAACTGCCCAGTAAATCTCCCAAGCACATCCACCTAATACCTGCCCAGTAAAGCTCCCAAGCACATCCACCTAATACCTGCCCAGTAAAGCTCCCAAGCACATCCACCTAATACCTGCCCATAAAAGCTCCCAAGCACATCCACCTAATACCTGCACAGTAAAGCTCACAAGCACATCCACCTAATACATGCCCAGAAAAGCTCCCAAGCACATACGCCTATTACCTACCCAGAAAAGCTCCCAAGCATAGCTGCCTAATACCTGCCCAGAAAAGCTCCCAAGCACATCCGCATAATACCTGCCCAGTAAAGCTCCCAAGCACATCCACCTAATACCTGCCCAGTAAAGCTCCCAAGCACATCCACCTAATACCTGCCCAGTAAAGCTCCCAAGCACATCCACCTAATACCTGCCCATAAAAGCTCCCAAGCACATCCACCTAATACCTGCACAGTAAAGCTCACAAGCACATCCACCTAATACATGCCCAGAAAATCTCCCAAGCACATACGCCTATTACCTGCCCAGAAAAGCTCCAAAGCATATTTCACCTAATACCTGTCCAGAAAAGCTCCCAAACATAGCTGCCTAATACCTGCCCAGAAAAGCTCCCAAGCAAATCCCCCTAATACCTGTCCAGAAAAGCACCCAAGCAAATCCCCCTAATACCTGCCCAGAAAAGCTCCCAAGCACATCCCACTAATACCGGCCCAGTAAAGCTCTTAAGCACATCCCCCTAATACCTGATCAGTAAAGCTCCCAAGCACATTTGCTTAATACCTGCCCAGTAAAGCTCCCAAGCACATCCACCTAATACCTGCCCAGTAAAGCTCCCAAGCACATCTGCCTAATACCTGCCAAGTAAAGCTCCCAAGCACATCCCCCTAATACCTGCCAGTAAAGCTCCCAAGCACATCCACCTAATACCTGCCAGTAAAGCTCCCAAGCACATCCACATAATACCTGCCCAGTAAAGCTCCTAAGCATATCCACCTAATACCTGCACAGAAAGCTCCCAAGCACATCCACCTAATACCTGCCCAGTAAAGCTCCCAAGCACATCTACCTAATACCTGCACAGAAAAGCTCCCAAGCACATCCACCTAATACCTGCCCAGTAAAGCTCCCAAACATATCCACCTAATACCGGCCCAGTAAAGCTCCCAAGCACATCCGCCTAATACCTGCACAGTAAAGCTCACAAGCACATCCACCTAATACATGCCCAGAAATGCTCCCAAGCACATACGCCTATTACCTGCCCAGAAAAGCTCCCAAGCACATCCACCTAATACCTGCACATTAAAGCTCACAAGCACATCCGCCTAATACCTGCCCAGAAAAGCTCCAAAGCATAGTTCACGTAATACCTGTCCAGAAAAGATCCCAAGCATAGCTGCCTAATACCTGCCCAGAAAAGCTCCCAAGCATATTTCACCTAATACCTGTCCAGAAAAGCTCCCAAGCATATTTCACCTAATACCTATCCAGAAAAGCTCCAAAGCATATTTCACCTAATACCTGTCCAGAAAAGCTCCAAAGCATATTTCACCTAATACCTGTCCAGAAAAGCTCCCAAGCATAGCTGCCTAATACCTGCCCAGAGAAGCTCCCAAGCCAATCCACATAATACCTGCCCAGTAAAGCTCCCAAGCACATCCACCGAATACCTGCCCAGTAAAGCTCCCAAGCACATCCACCTAATACCTGCCCAGTAAAGCCCCCAAGCACATCCACCTAATACCTGCCCAGTAAAGCTCCCAAGCACATCCACCTAATACCTGCCCAGTAAAGCTCTTGTTACAAACTGCTGTTTGTAACTGGCCCTTTAAATGGAAAATTGCCCTGCTTCCCTGGATTTTGGAGAAGCCTATTTGCCAGCCTCCTTCCTCATGACTATGGCCCCTGGAAGATTGTGCCCCTGAGAGTATATTAACTTTTATTGGGTGTGTATGGCCCTTTAAGAACCGTCTGGGGACATATTGTGACTTTGATTAACAATGCCCCTTTAAGACTATGTCCCCAGACCTGTAAAATAGCTTGTCCCTGGCTTTCTCCCACTTGGTTCAGTGAATGGGACTTGCTGAGCCAGGTGCCACACAGGCAGAGGGTCCACAGAGGGGGAGCACTGTTACAGAGGCATTGGTTTTCATTGTGTGCCATTAAGTGCTATGTGACAGACCCTCCGGTCAGAACTAAAGAGATAACTTTGTTCAGCTTCAAGAAGCATTCTAAATACACGTTTGCTGGGATCAGCTCTAATTAAGTTTAGTGATAAACTTTCCCATTGTCTAATTAGACTTCTAGTAGTGATAAGGTGGACTGCATTGTTTTATTGTGTGTAATGTTATCTGCTGAAGTAAATGTTGTGGCCTGTCAAAGGGAGTGTCTCTCTATCTAATATCAAATGTGTGATGGGGGATTTTATGCCTCCCCCTGAGAGTGTCCTGTTTGCATGTAACCTCAATAAAAAGCAGGCTGTGTGCTCCAGCACAACAGACCTATGTTGACCCTCTAACTTGAAGCTTTGACTCATGTTTGTAGGATACAGCTTATATCACTACAGGGATTGCTATGTTTTTCATACTCCCTTAGCTACAGGGATTGCTACAGAAGGAAGAGGTTCACCTACTGGAGCCTGGTCGTAGGTCCAGGGTGCAGAGCAGACGGCGAGATACCAGCCCAGCAGCGGTGGTTCGTGGAGTCTGCGTTACTTATGGTGGCTACGCAGCAGTTAGAGTGACTACGGTGCTGCTGCTCCTTTGGTGAGCGCTAGGAGCATCCTTTTCTACGGTCCAACTTCCAGCCAGCCTGGAGGCAACCGTAACATTTGGCGGCAGCGGTGGGATCGCGTCCTAGCGCAAGGAGCAGCACCACAACAGCACTGGTATCATTGGAGAGTAATTGAGGGCAACGCTAGCCACTAGCAGGGACCCTACCTACAGCAGCATGGAGCTGACAAGACGCTGGTCAGAACCCTGTGAAGAGCACCTCAACCTGATCCGTCGCTATGAGGGCGCTGATTTCGTTCCAGAGGTAAAGAGGCGGCTAGTCTGATATGGTCCAGACCCTGCACCGGAGGTAGTCAGTCGCCTCATCCGGGAATTGGCTACTGAGAACGAAGCGGCACGAGCCTTTGAGCGCCAACTGTGGAGTTTGAGGGTATGGACACCTGGTCTCTCTCCCCAGCCGCAGCATGTTCCACAGGGAGAGGAGAGCAGCGACCTCCCTCCCCAGCGGCAGTATACTGTGCAGAGGGAAGAGACAACCGGTCTCCTTCCCCAACCCCAACCAGAGATACCAGAGGCAGCAGGCCTCATAGACTGGTCCTGGGAGGACCCCCAGCAGGCAGGTGGAGATGGGACCGCAGTCTCTCTACCGGCCCTACAGGGATGCTGGGCAGGCGGCCCAGAACCCCAGCGACAGACCCAGCTACAGGGAGGGGAGAGCATCGACCTCCCTCCCCAGCCGGAGTGTGCCTTCCAGGGAGAGGAGACAACCGGTCTCTCTCCCCAGCTGCAGCATGTTCCACAGGAAGCGGAAAGGATCGACCTCCCTTCCCAACGGCCGCCGGAGTATCAGGAGGAGGAGGTAAGCCAATCTCCCCCTCCCCAGCTAACTCCTAACTTGGGCCCAGGGTTAACAGTGGAGATGTTAACCCCCACTGACCCCCACGTTCCCTTTGCCACCTGGCAGGACTATGCCCCAATTCCCCCAGCAGAAGAGCTGGCTTCAGGACAGAGCGCTGCTGGCCTCTGCCCTACAGACCTTGTCCTTGTTACAGGACTGGCCTGCAAACCCCTCACCCCAGCAGAAGCGCTGGCACCAGGGCAGAGTGCCGCTGGCCTCTGCCCCCCAAGTACCATCAGCTATTTGCCCAGCTGCGCCAGGAAGGCCGAGGATGCTACACTTTCATCCTACAACCTGGAACTTACAGGCCAGTACTACGTATTGTGGGGGGGCTACTTTGCTGCTAACGATTATTTGTGGGTGGGTTGCGAGACTAACTTAGGCACTGACCGGCAGAAGGTCAGGTGCCTGGTTAGTCTCCCTCCAAAAGGGGAGATATGTTACAAACTGCTGTTTGTAACTGGCCCTTTAAATGGAAAATTGCCCTGCTTCCCTGGATTTTGGAGAAGCCTATTTGCCAGCCTCCTTCCTCATGACTATGGCCCCTGGAAGATTGTGCCCCTGAGAGTATATTAACTTTTATTGGGTGTGTATGGCCCTTTAAGAACCGTCTGGGGACATATTGTGACTTTGATGAACAATGCCCCTTTAAGACTATGTCCCCAGACCTGTAAAATAGCTTGTCCCTGGCTTTCTCCCACTTGGTTCAGTGAATGGGACTTGCTGAGCCAGGTGCCACACAGGCAGAGGGTCCACAGAGGGGGAGCACTGTTACAGAGGCATTGGTTTTCATTGTGTGCCATTAAGTGCTATGTGACAGACCCTTCGGTCAGAACTAAAGAGATAACTTTGTTCAGCTTCAAGAAACCTATTCTAAATACAAGTTTGCTGGGATCAGCTCTAATTAAGTTTAGTGATAAACTTTCCCATTGTCTAATCAGACTAGTATTGATAAGGTGGACTGCATTGTTTTATTGTGTGTAATGTTATCTGCTGAAGTAAATGTTGTGGCCTGTCAAAGGGAGTGTCTCTCTATCTAATATCAAATGTGTGATGGGGGATTTTATGCCTCCCCCTGAGAGTGTCCTGTTTGCATGTAACCTCAATAAAAAGCAGGCTGTGTGCTCCAGCACAACAGACCTATGTTGACCCTCTAACTTGAAGCTTTGACTCATGTTTGTAGGATACAGCTTATATCACTACAGGGATTGCTATGTTTTTCATACTCCCTTAGCTACAGGGATTGCTACAGAAGGAAGAGGTTCACCTACTGGAGCCTGGTCGTAGGTCCAGGGTGCAGAGCAGACGGCGAGATACCAGCCCAGCAGCGGTGGTTCGTGGAGTCTGCGTTACTTATGGTGGCTACGCAGCAGTTAGAGTGACTACGGTGCTGCTGCTCCTTTGGTGAGCGCTAGGAGCATCCTTTTCTACGGTCCAACTTCCAGCCAGCCTGGAGGCAACCGTAACAGCTCTCAAGCACATCCACCTAATACCTGCCCAGTAAAGCTCCCAAGCACATCCACCTAATACCTGCCCAGTAAAGCTCCCAAGCACATCCACCTAATACCTGCCCAGTAAAGCTCCCAAGCACATCCACCTAATACCTGCCCAGTAAAGCTCCCAAGCACATCCACCTAATACCTGCCCAGAAAAGCTCCCAAGCACATCCACCTAATACCTGCACAGTAAAGCTCACAAGCACATCCACCTAATACATGCCCAGAAAAGCTCCCAAGCACATCCGCCTAATACCTGCACAGTAAAGCTCACAAGCACATACGCCTATTACCTGCCCACAAAAGCTCCCAAGCACATTCGCCTAATACCTGCCCAGAAAAGCTCCAAAGCATATTTCACCTAATACCTGTCCAGGAAAGCTCCCAAGCACATCCGCGTAATACCTGCCTAGAAAAGCTTCCAAGCACATCCGCCTAATACCTGTCCAGAAAAGCTCCCAAGCAAATCCCCCTAATACCTGTCCAGAAAAGCTCCCAAGCATAGCTGCCTAATACCTGCCCAGAAAAGCTCCCAAGCACATCCCACTAATACCGGCCCAGTAAAGCTCTTAAGCACATCCCCCTAATACCTGATCAGCAAAGCTCCCAAGCACATCCACCTAATACCTGCCAGTAAAGCTCCCAAGCACATCCACATAATACCTGCCCAGTAAAGCTCCTAAGCATATCCACCTAATACCTGCACAGAAAAGCTCCCAAGCACATCCACCTAATACCTGCCCAGTAAAGCTCCCAAGCACATCCACCTAATACCTGCACAGAAAAGCTCCCAAGCACATCCACCTAATACCTGCCCAGTAAAGCTCCCAAACATATCCACCTAATACCTGCCCAGTAAAGCTCCCAAGCACATCCGCCTAATACCTGCACAGTAAAGCTCACAAGCACATCCACCTAATACATGCCCAGAAATGCTCCCAAGCACATACGCCTATTACCTGCCCAGAAAAGCTCCCAAGCACATCCACCTAATACCTGCACATTAAAGCTCACAAGCACATCCGCCTAATACCTGCCCAGAAAAGCTCCAAAGCATATTTCACCTAATACCTGTCCAGAAAAGATCCCAAGCATAGCTGCCTAATACCTGCCCAGAAAAGCTCCCAAGCATATTTCACCTAATACCTGTCCAGAAAAGCTCCCAAGCATATTTCACCTAATACCTGTCCAGAAAAGCTCCAAAGCATATTTCACCTAATACCTGTCCAGAAAAGCTCCAAAGCATATTTCACCTAATACCTGTCCAGAAAAGCTCCCAAGAATAGCTGCCTAATACCTGCCCAGAGAAGCTCCCAAGCCAATCCACATAATACCTGCCCAGTAAAGCTCCCAAGCACATCCACCGAATACCTGCCCAGTAAAGCTCCCAAGCACATCCACCTAATACCTGCCCAGTAAAGCTCCCAAGCACATCCACCTAATACCTGCCCAGTAAAGCTCCCAAGCACATCCACCTAATACCTGCCCAGTAAAGCTCCCAAGCACATCCACCTAATACCTGCCCAGTAAAGCTCCCAAGCACATCCACCTAATACCTGCCCAGTAAAGCTCCCAAGCACATCCACCTAATACCTGCCCAGTAAAGCTCCCAAGCACATCCACCTAATACCTGCCCAGTAAAGCTCCCAAGCACATCCACCTAATACCTGCCCAGAAAAGCTCCCAAGCACATCCACCTAATACCTGCACAGTAAAGCTCACAAGCACATCCACCTAATACATGCCCAGAAAAGCTCCCAAGCACATCCGCCTAATACCTGCACAGTAAAGCTCACAAGCACATACGCCTATTACCTGCCCACAAAAGCTCCCAAGCACATTCGCCTAATACCTGCCCAGAAAAGCTCCAAAGCATATTTCACCTAATACCTGTCCAGGAAAGCTCCCAAGCACATCCGCGTAATACCTGCCTAGAAAAGCTTCCAAGCACATCCGCCTAATACCTCTCCAGAAAAGCTCCCAAGCAAATCCCCCTAATACCTGTCCAGAAAAGCTCCCAAGCATAGCTGCCTAATACCTGCCCAGAAAAGCTCCCAAGCACATCCCACTAATACCGGCCCAGTAAAGCTCTTAAGCACATGCCCCTAATACCTGATCAGTAAAGCTCCCAAGCACATTTGCTTAATACCTGCCCAGTCTATAAGAACAGGAGAAGTGGACCGAGCGCTACACCCAGGGCCTTAAGCTTACTAACTATATAGCCTCCTAGTAGGCTAACAATACAAAAGTTAAAATGGGGAGAGAGTAAGCGCTAAAAAGCTTAAAAGGCTAGTAAAAGGTACATTTTAATACATATAAAAATTTACAAATGGCAATCAGACGCATGGATCCATGTCTGACTTAACAAAAAAATATATAATAAACAAATCTAAAACTATCTAAAAATATCCAATGGAGTATAGCATGTGACGCTGACTTAGTGAGCCAGTGATGAGGAGTTAGAAGGACATGTACATTCAATAATATAAACAACCTAAGTGAGTGATTGAGTGCACACAATAGCTTTCAACAAAGAAAAATAGCATTCACAAAAAAGAAAAATAGCATTCACAAAAAATAGTGTTCACAAAAATTGGCGTACATAAAAAATGTTCAAATGTTCAACCGGTTATATGTAAGTGAATCAGGTAGTGTTTCCTCCAAAGTGACGTGTAGAAATATAACGTGAAGTCAATAATAGTAGAATGTAAACGTTGAGTGGGTCAAATTATTGCGGTTCAGCTGCTAAATTAAAAAATTGTAAATCCGTGAGGTGTATAAAAATAAAAATAAAAATAACTTGTGAAAAAATCCACGTGGAAAACTTGAATTCAAATGATAAACAAAAGTCAAAAATCAAAAGACAAAAATCAAAAGACAAAAATATCAAAAGACAAAAATAGAAAATCAGTGATAATATTAAAAAGCACTAAAGATCTAGTGAAAACAAATCCTTAATTCAGATGTTAAAAATCCTTGGTAAGATCCATAACAAACAAATACATCGATAAAATACCTAAAAGGGAACAAAAGAGAAACAAATAGTGCAACACTGTATATGATATATAATATAGGTAATTAAAACCAAGCTCACCAGTATGCCAACGCGTTTCGGCCTAGACTAGGCCTTTCTCAAGACTATACTGTATCAGAAAATCTGGGAGCTTTAACCTCTTAAGGACATATGACGGAATTTTTCCGTCATAAAACAATTGAGCAAACTGAAAGCTGTGTCCTTAAAGGGTTAAGTAGGGTCAGTGTTGAAATGATTGGTGCTGTTTTGGCGCCATTTTTAGGGGCACCTCCCTTTCCTGTTTCACCCATTGCATCTCTGGGATATTTCCTATGTTATGTTTCCTGTTTCACCCATTGCATCTCTGGGATATTTCCTATGTTATGTTTCCTGTTTCACCCATTGCATCTCTGGGATATTTCCTATGTTATGTTTCCTGTTTCACCCATTGCATCTCTGGGATATTTCCTATGTTATGTTTATGTTTTCCCATCTTAAAGGTTAATTGGTTCCTATTATTGCCACAAATTCTAGTATAAATCTAGATTTTCCTTTTTATTTGTTTTTTATTTTCATTATTAGGTAATAGTAGCGTTTTGTCAATGTTGTTATTATTATATTCTGTGTTAACTCAGTTAGTTTTCTGGGCGGGTTTCCCCTTTCTTTGGGCTCAAATTGCTTATTTATTTACATGGACTGGTTCTCATTTATGAATTGCCCCTGTTGATGTCAAAAACTTAATTTCCAATGCAATCTTATTTTGAAAATTGCTATGACCGGAAGTGGCTTGGTGTCGCGGCATCAACTTCCGTTTTATCTTTTGGGAGACATAGTTTATTCGATTCACCGGTCTCTATCATGTGACCGGAAGTTCTTTGGTCCACCGGTCTGCATCATATGACCGGAAGGTGCAGCATCATATTCCCCATTGACTTATGGGATATGTAGTTCCCTCACTTATTAGGACTACAGATCTTTCTCAGATATTCGGTATTACCCGATCTTACTATGGCTCATTGTCTCTATGTGTCTATAACATATAATGTCAGAGTCAATGTGCCAATATGTAATAGAATCGGTTACTGGGAATAGTCAATTCTTTGAATAATGTATGTAATTTCTTACGATGCTGATCTGTCACTGCTTATAGTAAAACTGCTTCTAATAAAACTCGCTATATTAATTCTAAGCACATTCTTGGATCCTAATAAAACTCACTTTCTTAATTCTAGGCACATTCTTGGATCCTAATATTGAATAGCTTTACAATTTACTTTTATTTGTTCATACTTTCGTAATGGATAGCCGTTTCACTGCTTCCTTCTAGTTCTTTTGAAAATAAAGCCTATCGGTATTCTCAAGGAGCCATTGAGTCATATATGACCTTGATAAAGTATAGACCTGCAATGTTTATCTAACTTAACATTGTGAGACGTTTATTGCATCCTAATGCTGTATCTCACCGCCGATGGTGGGATGACAAACTGTAATGTCTCAAGAGGGATCAAGGATCTTCCTATCTGTTCACAGTGAAGGTGTAAGCTCAAATCTAATTGGGAGGGTTTCATTACATTTGTATGTGTATATAAAGGACTTTAGGTGACCATTAACCAGAAATCAGCTGGTGTAAGATCAGACGTAAATACACTCAAAGTGATGGCTTCTGTTTGACTTTGGGGCAGACGTGGGGTAGAGGATACAAGATACAAAATCTTCAAAATTATGATATTTCATTTCACACATTAAGTAGTCCTACATTGGATTGTTATGTATAGACCAGTGTATGAATACAGGGTTTTTTCTTTTCTATGATACTTTTTTAGTTGAATATGACAATTTTAAAGTTGTCATACTGAATGTGTTCAGTTTGACAAAGCTGGGTGTATTCAATACGACATTGTCGCAATTCTTTAGGTCTATTATTCCCGTGTATGGATCTGTTGCCAGGTGTTAATTACTTGACAAATGTACTTATGGTTGTATATTTACTCATTGGTGCTGATGTATCTTTGTGACCAAATTGTCCTATGCCTGATGTTATGTTTCTCTCTCTGATATGATTTTGTTCTTTAATGAGCGACTAACATTTTGTAATACAGAACAAGTATTATGCCCACTCTAAATTTTTACATTTCCCTTGGTTTTTATAGGAAACGGAGAGGGTTAGTATTTTCGATTTTCACTTCCACTCTAGTTTATAGCTTTCATGTATTCGATCTCCCTTTATAGGTACATAGGAAATAGTGATGAATGCGGAGGTAAATATTTAGTTGGGATACTGTGTGGGGTAACCAACTTAGCGGTCGCATGTTGGGATCCTATCTCTCTAACTTAGGTCATATCATATTTGAGCACTCGGAGATGGATGGTGGTTGTTATTTAATAGATGTCATTTAATGGAGATCAGGTGTGCAAGGTCTTCTTTCTGATTTAAACCTCTAGGGTATAGACAGTCCATCATAAATATCCATCTTGACTCATTGAATAGTAGTTTTTGCTCATGGTTTCCTCCTCTCCAGTCTTTTTTGACCTTCTGTACCCCAAAATAACTAAAATCTTTCAGATTCCCCTTGTGGGTAGTTGCAAAATGCTTGTAGAGTGGGGTATCTATTCTGCCTTTCTCTATGCATAGGATGTGTTCCCTGATCCTATCTTTGAGGGCCCTTGATGTCTGCCCTATATATTGTAATCCGCAGGAGCAGGAAACTAGATAGATCACATTTTTGTCACTACATCTGATCAACTCTTTGATCCTATGTTTCTCGTTTCTCTGATGTGATGAGAAAGTATCCGTTTTTCGTCCGTTCTTACAAGCTTTACAGCTTGGACATGGGTAGGAGCCTTTAATGCTTTTTCCTTGGTGATTGGTCGTGTCGTTATTATTTCCTTTCCTAGGTATACTAGGAGCTATCATCGTTTTCAGGTTCCTAGTTCTCCTATAAATGAATCTCGGATGTGGATTCAGCCTTTCCCCAATCACGTCATCATCTTTGAGTATCGCCCAATGTTTCTTAATAATCTTTTCCAGGATGGATCTGTTCTCACAGTACTCGGATATCATAGGTACGTTGATTTTTTCATCATCCCAGGTTTTTCTTGGTTTGTTTTTATAACTCAGGAGGTTCTCTCTCTTGATCTTACTGACTTCTTCGATTTTATCATCCAACGACTTATTGTCATACCCTCTTTCCAAGAAACGTTGTTTCAGTATGTCAGCCTGTGCAGTCCATTGTTCTATAGTAGAACAATTTTTCTTGACCCTCAAGAATTGGCCCTTGGGTATATTTGACTTCCAGGTGGGATGATGGCAGCTTGTGTTATGGATATAGTTGTTACAGTCAACCTCCTTGAAGAAGGTTGACGTCTCGAGCTTCCCATCTTTCACTTCAATTCTCAGATCCAGAAAGTCCAGTTTCTCTTGGCTGTATTGGTATGTAAACTTAAGATTCTTTTCGTTGTGGTTCATTACATTGATAGTATGTAGCAGATCTTCCAATGTTCCACTCCAAATCAAAAAGATGTCATCTATATATCTTGAATATAGGACCAGGTGGACATGAGTCCCAGAAGATGTTTTCCCATAGGCCCATGTAGAGATTGGCGTAGCTTGGCGCGAACCTGGTCCCCATTGCTGTGCCTGTAAAACTGATTATTGTTACAGAAATAGTTGTGATTCAAGATATATTTAATACATTCCAAAATGAATATCCTCTGGTATTTCCTCATCCTTTAGTAGGAATGAGTTTACTGCTTCAATCCCTAGGTCATGTGGGATACTTGTATAAAGTGACGTAACGTCACATGTGGCCATTATATAGTTGTTCTTCCAGGTCATTGAATTTAGCAGTGACAGAATTTGTGTGGAGTCTCTGAGATGTGATGGTAATGATATTACATATTTCTGTAACATCTTATCCACGTATTCAGATAAGTTGCTTGTCAAAGATCCTATCCCAGATATAATGGGCCTTCCTGGTGGATCGTTTAAGGATTTATGGACTTTCGGTAGTTGATAAAATACGGGTGTTTTTGGGTATGGTATTCTTATGTAATTATATTCCCTTTCACTGAGTATCCCTTCGGTTTTAGCTGTTCCGAGGAGGGCATCTAGCTCTTTCTTGAACCTAACTACTGGGTTGCTGCAGAGCTTTTGGTAGGTATTGGTGTCATTTAGAATCCTCAGACATTCGTCCTCATACTTTACCTTGTCCATAATAACAATTCCACCTCCTTTGTCGGCTGGTTTTATAGTCAGTTTATGATTCTTTTCTAGGCTTTTAATTGTCTCCAATTGTGATCTTGTCAGATTATGCCTGATTTTATTACATTTGGATAAATTCAGGTTCCTGATGTCTTGACAGATATTCATTTCGAATGTCTCGATGTGACTCCCTTTGCTGGTTATAGGGTAGAATGAAGACTTCGCCTTCAGATCAGTATGCGTAAATCTGTTATCTATATTGCTACTTAGAGGTGTTTGATAAGTATCAATGGGAGATTTTAGGAAATGCCTTTTTAGGGTTAATTTCCTTACCAGCTCATTTGCACTTATGAAAGTTTGAAACTTGTCCATTTTCTTAGATGGAGCAAAGCTCAGTCCATATGAGAGTACCTCTTTCTCTTTTTCTGTCAGAACTGTGGAGCTTAAGTTAAACAGTCCTTTCGTCGTTTTGACAGTATCAACACTTCTGGGGTCGCTATTCTTTGGGCTTCGTGTTATGATCTGTTCAGGCTTCTGTTTCCTTGACCTGCTGCCCCCTCTTGACCCTCTAGAGGTCTTTTTTTGTTTACGGAACAGGATTGTTCTTTCATGTCCAGGTTCTTTCTCTTTAATGTTGATTTGTTTTTCTCTTTTTCCCTTGGTGGAAGGGGGCTTTCCCCTAAAAAAACCTCTCCTGTTTCTTGGCCTTTTTCTTGTATTGTAACACTCCTATGTTGTTGTGGGGTGTGTTTTTGTTGGCCCACCTTCACATTGGAGTATTGCTGGTTGTTCCTCCATTGTGATTCTTTGGATATATATTGGTTGTAGGGAGGGTCGTCTTTCCAACTTTGTTTTCTGTGTCCGTTATACATGTATTCATTGTGTTCTCTATGGCCTGTATGGGCATAAGGTCTCTCATCAAACCTCGAATGATTTTTCCTTTGGTCCATGAAGAATGGACTCTTTCCATAGTTGTCCCCTAGTGGAAACGGTGATCTTCTATCATCACGATAATGGTGCTGCCGTCTGTGATAATGAGTTTGTGGACGGAAGTGGCCATAGTATGGCCTGGTATTTCCAAACCTGGGTTCATGTTCCCAATTTGTTTGGTCCTGGTTTCTTCTGTTGTCATAGCGTGGTCTCCTTTCGGGGTAGTTGTAGTTGTTATAATCTCTCGGGTATTGTTGGTCCTCCCGGTGTGCATTATACACATAGCTTCTGTTGTATGGAGAATCTCTTGTGTGAGAATAGTAGCTGTTGTTTGGCCTGACAGGGGACCGGAAGTACGGTCTTCGTCTTCCATAACTCTCATTCCCTGTTTTGGAATGGTATCCCTGTTTTTTCTTTTTTCTATAGTTCACCTCTGTCCAGTTGTCTCTTACATCTTCCGTTCTCTCTTCACTGTCTTGTTCTGTTGTGTCTTGCGGACAGTTCCCCCTTTCCTCATACGGTGGGTCGGTCTCTTGTGTGTTGTCCATATCTACCGATTTTTTGGCATCCAATTCTCTATTTAGTTTCTTCATCTTTTTCTGGATTACGTCCTCTCTCGTTTTCGTGACTCGTTTTATTAGAGTTTCTCTTCTTTCGGTTATTTCTTTAGATTCTGGTTCTGTGCTGTCCAGATTAGTTAGTAGTACCTCATCATCTTTAATCTCATCATCTAGTTTTAAGATTAGGGATGACTTAAATTCGATGATGAGTCTCATTAGTTGTCTTGAAGTTTCCAATAGGATATTCATCCATTTTTCTGCAAAATCTGGATCAGCTAACTGAAATGAACACTCTTTTCTAATAATCAAGCCTTTAGGAATGATGTCCAGTTCTAAACATTTGTTTAGAAATGAGATTTCGGCTTTATACTTAACTTCAGAAATAAGAAGTTTTTCTAAGTTTCTGAAAATAGATTGAATGTCTAATCTGTCTGGATCATTGTCATGATCATCTAACGGTGTGGTTATACTTAGGGTAATATCCCTTCTGAGTGTTGACAACAGATCCATATTGGTGTATGGGAATAAGACGGGCTATAGCCTATAATTGGGAAATTCCTGTGCAGTACTTTGTAGAATGCTGCACTAATATCAGGGGTCTTGGTGTGTGGCTGCTCGGGACCTACTACGAAAGACCAATCTATAAGAACAGGAGAAGTGGACCGAGCGCTACACCCAGGGCCTTAAGCTTACTAACTATATAGCCTCCTAGTAGGCTAACAATACAAAAGTTAAAATGGGGAGAGAGTAAGCGCTAAAAAGCTTAAAAGGCTAGTAAAAGGTACATTTTAATACATATAAAAATTTACAAATGGCAATCAGACGCATGGATCCATGTCTGACTTAACAAAAAAATATATAATAAACAAATCTAAAACTATCTAAAAATATCCAATGGAGTATAGCATGTGACGCTGACTTAGTGAGCCAGTGATGAGGAGTTAGAAGGACATGCACATTCAATAATATAAACAACCTAAGTGAGTGATTGAGTGCACACAATAGCTTTCATTAAAGAAAAATAGCATTCACAAAAAAGAAAAATAGCATTCACAAAAAATAGTGTTCACAAAAATTGGCGTACATAAAAAATGTTCAAATGTTCAACCGGTTATATGTAAGTGAATCCAGTAGTGTTTCCTCCAAAGTGACGTGTAGAAATATAACGTGAAGTCAATAATAGTAGAATGTAAACGTTGAGTGGGTCAAATTATTGCGGTTCAGCTGCTAAATTAAAAAATTATAAATCCGTGAGGTGTATAAAAATAAAAATAACTTGTGAAAAAATCCACGTGGAAAACCTGAATTCAAATGATAAACAAAGGTCAAAAATCAAAAGACAAAAATCAAAAGACAAAAATATCAAAAGACAAAAATAGAAAATCAGTGATAATATTAAAAAGCACTAAAGATCTAGTGAAAACAAATCCTTAATTCAGATGTTAAAAATCCTTGGTAAGATCCATAACAAACAAATACATCGATAAAATACCTAAAAGGGAACAAAAGAGAAACAAATAGTGCAACACTGTATATGATATATAATATAGGTAATTAAAACCAAGCTCACCAGTATGCCAACGCGTTTCGGCCTAGACTAGGCCTTTCTCAAGACTATACTGTATCAGAAAATCTGGGAGCTTTAAGTAGGGTCAGTGTTGAAATGATTGGTGCTGTTTTGGCGCCATTTTTAGAGGCACCTCCCTTTCCTGTTTCACCCATTGCATCTCTGGGATATTTCCTATGTTATGTTTCCTGTTTCACCCATCGCATCTCTGGGATATTTCCTATGTTATGTTTCCTGTTTCACCCATTGCATCTCTGGGATATTTCCTATGTTATGTTTCCTGTTTCACCCATTGCATCTCTGGGATATTTCCTATGTTATGTTTATGTTTTCCCATCTTAAAGGTTAATTGGTTCCTATTATTGCCATAAATTCTAGTATAAATCTAGATTTTCCTTTTTATTTGTTTTTTATTTTCATTATTAGGTAATAGTAGCGTTTTGTCAATGTTGTTATTATTATATTCTGTGTTAACTCAGTTAGTTTTCTGGGCGGGTTTCCCCTTTCTTTGGGCTCAAATTGCTTATTTATTTACATGGACTGGTTCTCATTTATGAATTGCCCCTGTTGATGTCAAAAACTTAATTTCCAATGCGATCTTATTTTGAAAATTGCTATGACCGGAAGTGGCCTGGTGTCGCGGCATCAACTTCCGTTTTATCTTTTGGGAGACATAGTTTATTCGATTCACCGGTCTCTATCATGTGACCGGAAGTTCTTTGGTCCACCGGTCTGCATCATATGACCGGAAGGTGCAGCATCATATTCCCCATTGACTTATGGGATATGTAGTTCCCTCACTTATTAGGACTACAGATCTTTCTCAGATATTCGGTATTACCCGATCTTACTATGGCTCATTGTCTCTATGTGTCTGTAACATATAATGTCAATGTGCCAATATGTAATAGAATCGGTTACTGGGAATAGTCAATTCTTTGAATAATGTATGTAATTTCTTACGATGCTGATCTGTCACTGCTTATAGTAAAACTGCTTCTAATAAAACTCGCTATATTAATTCTAAGCACATTCTTGGATCCTAATAAAACTCACTTTCTTAATTCTAGGCACATTCTTGGATCCTAATATTGAATAGCTTTACAATTTACTTTTATTTGTTCATACTTTCGTAATGGATAGCCGTTTCACTGCTTCCTTCTAGTTCTTTTGAAAATAAAGCCTATGGGTATTCTCAAGGAGCCATTGAGTCATATATGACCTTGATAAAGTATAGACCTGCAATGTTTATCTAACTTAACATTGTGAGACGTTTATTGCATCCTAATGCTGTATCTCACCGCCGATGGTGGGATGACAAACTGTAATGTCTCAAGAGGGATCAAGGATCTTCCTATCTGTTCACAGTGAAGGTGTAAGCTCAAATCTAATTGGGAGGGTTTCATTACATTTGTATGTGTGTATAAAGGACTTTAGGTGACCATTAACCAGAAATCAGCTGGTGTAAGATCAGATGTAAATACACTCAAAGTGATGGCTTCTGTTTGACTTTGGGGCAGACGTGGGGTAGAGGATACAAGATACAAAATCTTCAAATTATGATATTTCATTTCACACATTAAGTAGTCCTACATTGGATTGTTATGTATAGACCAGTGTATGAATACATCACTGGCTCACTAAGTCAGCGTCACATGCTATACTCCATTGGATATTTTTAGATATTTTTAGATTTGTTTATTATATATTTTTTTGTTAAGTCAGACATGGATCCATGCGTCTGATTGCCATTTGCAAATTTTTATATGTATTAAAATGTACCTTTTACTAGCCTTTTAAGCTTTTTAGCGCTTACTCTCTCCCCATTTTAATACCTGCCCAGTAAAGCTCCCAAACACATCCATCTAATACCTTCCCAGAAAAGCTCCCAATCACATCTGACTAATACCTGCCCAGAAAAGCTCCCAAGCAAAGAAAAATTGGCACATTCTTAAAGCTACAGGCCAAGGCATTATTAGAGAGGACAACTAATGACTCTTTAGAGAACAAAGGCATAGACCGGTAAATCACCAACTGAACATAAAGGGAAAAACTACAATTGATAAACAAAAGTATTTTGCTTCAAACCCTGATAAAAAGAAATGAAAGTATATAGCTCTGCTAAGATACACAATAAGTTAAAAACATAGGTAAAACCGTTTACACAGATAATCCTTCAATAATAAAAACGGTATTACCTGCTAAAATCCTGTTGAGAAGAAAACTTTGAACAAATTACATAAGAATTATACTGTAAATACTAAGCTACAAATTGCAGGGACAACTTAGACTCATCTATTGCAATAATTTAAATCCAGGAATTTAACCGGATACTTTATATTGTGAATTCAGTAACATATGAATATACACTGTGATACAATGTTACATTTGATGTGATTACTCCCAGTTGAACGATACTATGAATTACTCTCTAAATATTTGGCTCCAGGGCCGGATTTCCCATTAGGCACAGTAGGCATGTGCCTACAGGCGCCTTGCAGTGAGGGGCGCCTGCCTGTCAGTAATAAAAAAAAAAATTTTTTTTGTGAGGGCATTAATTTTAGTAAGAATTGTGCTGCCAGGTGCTTACAGAGTCGAGTGTTTTATTGGGAATATGTTACAGCAGTTGAGGGAGCCATGAAGGAGAGAGGGGCAAAGATTAAAACTAAACCCCTCCCATTTTCGCCAGGCATGTTTAGTTTCACTTTTATTTTCTGTACTTCTGTTGCCTCACACAGCCAAGCTCCATGCTGATGTGTAGCAGACACTTTTATTTTATGTACTTCTGTTGCCTCACACAGCCAAGCTCCATGCTGATGTGTAGCAGATACTTTTGTTGAAGAATGAAAGCTTCAGAATCAGAACAACAGGTTAGGACTGTACAAGGCTTCTAATGCTGCCTAGAATGACAACATAACAAGCAGAGCACACTTTAACCCCTTAGCTACCAGAGAGGGTTGCAGTGTATTCACTTGTTATGTGCTGTAGTGCATTTTGATAGCCAGGGGGTTAAATTCTGCTTCAGGATTAATGTTTTTGTTCTATAAAGGCATTGGAGGTGTGGAGGTTATGTGGGACTAGCTGCTCTGCTCTTTATTACAAGCTGCTGATTTACAGCCTTTAGGGCACTTTGACAACAAAGTTTGTAGACTGTAAGGCTGTAAAATGTGTATGTGTGTAAACCACTCACATGGCATATTTGTTTTTGTATGTATGTATATGTATGTGTATGTATATATATATATATATATATATATACACATACACACACATCACACACACATATATATATATATATATATATATATATACACATACACACACACACACACATCACATTAAAAATGGTTAATCTGTTATTTTATCAAGTAAGTGTGGTATGTTTGTGTTTTGTGGTAAATTAAATTTCTAATTTCTAATTTACATCTCAGGTTTTTGTGTCTACAGGCACCTGAGATGTAAATCCGGCCCTGTTTGGCTCCATTAAAAAACTAAATACGATAAAATAGGAGTATATTTCAATGATAATCCAAAATATCAATAAGACCCCTAAGAGGATATAAGGGACCAATACTATCCACCAAGATATCCTTACCAGCATTTTGAGTGTAATGCTCACACTTTTTATACCTTGGAATCCTTGGTTAAGAAAAACACATAGGCCTAGATTTAGAGTTGGGCGGTAGCCGTCAAAACCAGCGTTAGAGGCTCCTAACGCTGGTTTTTACCGCCCTCTGGTATTTGGAGTCAGTCATTAAAGGGTCTAACGCTCACTTTTCAGCCGCAACTTTTCCATACCGCAGATCCCCTTACGTCAATTGCGTATCCTGTCTTTTCAATGGGATCTTTCTAACTCCGGTATTTAGAGTCTTGGCTGAAGTGAGCGTTAGAAATCTAACGACAAAACTCCAGCCGCAGAAAACAGTCAGTAGTTAAGAGCTTTCTGTGCTAATGCTGGTTTATAAAGCTCTTAACTACTGTGCTCTAAAGTACACTATCACCCATAAACTACCTATGTACCCCTAAACCGAGGTCCCCCCACATCGCCGCCACTCGATTAAATTTTTTAACCCCTAATCTGCCGACCGCCACCTACGTTATACTTATGTACCCCTAATCTTCTGCCCCTAACACCACCGACCCCTATATTATATTTATTAACCCCTAACCTGCCCCCACAACGTCGCCGCCAGCTACCTACAATAATTAACCCCTAATCTGCCGACCGCAAAGCGCCGCTACTTACGTTATCCTTATGTACCCCTAATCTGCTGCCCCTAACACCGCCGACCCCTATATTATATTTATTAACCCCTAACCTGCCCCCCACAACGTCGCCGCCAGCTACCTACAATAATTAACCCCTAATCTGCCGACCGCCACCTACGTTATCCTTATGTACCCCTAATCTGCTGCCCCTAAAACCGCCGACCCCTATATTATATTTATTAGCCCCTAATCTGCCTCCCTCAACGTCGCCTCCACCTGCCTACACTTATTAACCCCTAATCTGCCGAGCGGATCTCACCGCTACTATAATAAAGTTATTAACCCCTAATCCACCTCACTCCTGCCTCAATAACCCTATAATAAATAGTATTAACCCCTAATCTGCCCTCCCTAACATCGCCGACACCTAACTTCAATTATTAACCCCTAATCTGCCGACCGAATCTCGCCGCTACTGTAATAAATGGATTAACCCCTAAAGCTAAGTCTAACCCTAACCCTAACACCCCCCTAAATTAAATATAATTTAAATCTAACGAAATAAATTAACTCTTATTAAATAAATTATTCCTATTTAAAGCTAAATACTTACCTGTAAAATTAACCCTAATATAGCTACAATATAAATTATAATTATATTATAGCTATTTTAGGATTTATATTTATTTTACGGGTAACTTTGTATTTATTTTAACCAGGTACAATAGCTATTAAATATTTAAGAACTATTTAATAGATAAAATAGTTAAAATAATTACAAAATTACCTGTAAAATAAATCCTAACCTAAATTACAATTAAACCTAACACTACACTATCTATAAATTAATTAAATAAAATACCTACAATTACCTACAATTAAACCTAACACTACACTATCAATACATTAATTAAATACAATATCTACAAATAACTACAATGAAATAAACTAACTAAAGTACAAAAAATAAAAAAGAACTAAGTTACAAAAAATAAAAAAATATTTACAAACATCAGAAAAATATTACAACAATTTTAAACTAATTACACCTACTCTAAGCCCCCTAATAAAATAACAAAGACCCCCAAAATAAAAAAATGCCCTACCCTATTCTAAATTACAAAAGTTCAAAGCTCTTTTACCTTAACAGCCCTGAACAGGGCCGTTTGCGGGGCATGCCCCAAAGAATTCAGCTCTTTTGCCTGTAAAAAAAAACATACAATACCCCCCCCAACATTACAACCCACCACCCACATACCCCTAATCTAACCCAAACCCCCCTTACATAAACCTAACACTAAGCCCCTGAAGATCTTCCTACCTTATCTTCACCATACCAGGTTCCCCGATCAATCCAGAAGAGTTCCTACGATGTCTTGATCCAAGCCCAAGCGGGGGGCTGAAGATGTCCATGATCCGGCTGAAGTCTTCATCCAAGCGGGAGCTGAAGAGGTCCATGATCCGGCTGAAGTCTTCATCCAAGCGGGAGCTGAAGAGGTCCATGATCCGGCTGAAGTCTTCTATCAACGGCATCTTCAATCTTCTTTCTTCCGGATACATGTTCATCCCGCCGAAGCAGAACATCCATCTTCACCGACGACTTCCCGACGAATGACGGTTCCTTTAAGGGACGTCATCCAAGATGGCGTCCCTCGAATTCCGATTGGCTGATAGGATTCTATCAGCCAATCGGAATTAAGGTAGGAAAATTCTGATTGGCTGATGGAATCAGCCAAACAGAATCAAGTTCAATCCGATTGGCTGATCCGATCAGCCAATCAGATTGAGCTCGCATTCTATTGGCTGATCGCAACAGCCAATAGAATGTGAGCTCAATCTGATTGGCTGATTGAATCAGCCAATCGGATTGAACTTGATTCTGTTTGGCTGATTCCATCAGCCAATCAGAATTTTCCTACCTTAATTCCGATTGGCTGATAGAATCCTATCAGCCAATCGGAATTCGAGGGACGCCATCTTGGATGACGTCCCTTAAAGGAACCGTCATTCGTCGGGAAGTCGTCGGTGAAGATGGATGTTCCGCGTCGGCGGGATGAACATGGATCCGAAAGAAAGAAGATTGAAGATGCCGTTGATAGAAGACTTCAGCCGGATCATGGACCTCTTCAGCTCCCGCTTGGATGAAGACTTCAGCCGGATCATGGACATCTTCAGCCCCCCGCTTGGGCTTGGATCAAGACATCGGAGGAGCTCTTCTGGATCGATCGGTGAACCTGGTATGGTGAAGATAAGGTAGGAAGATCTTCAGGGGCTTAGTGTTAGGTTTATTTAAGGGGGGTTTGGGTTAGATTAGGGGTATGTGGGTGGTGGGTTGTAATGTTGGGGGGGGGTATTGTATGTGTTTTTTTTACAGGCAAAAGAGCTGAATTCTTTGGGGCATGCCCCGCAAAGGGCCCTGTTCAGGGCTGGTAAGGTAAAAGAGCTTTGAACTTATGTAATTTAGAATAGGGTAGGGCATTTTTTTTATTTTGGGGGTCTTTGTTATTTTATTAGGGGGCTTAGAGTAGGTGTAATTAGTTTAAAATTGTTGTAATATTTTTCTGATGTTTGTAAATATTTTTTTATTTTTGTAATTTAGTTCTTTTTTATTTTTTGTACTTTAGTTAGTTTATTTAATTGTAGTTATTTGTAGATATTGTATTTAATTAATGTATTGATAGTGTAGTGTTAGGTTTAATTGTAGGTAATTGTAGGTATTTTATTTAATTAATTTATTGATAGTGTAGTGTTAGGTTTAATTGTAACTTAGGTTAGGATTTATTTTACAGGTAATTTTGTAATTATTTTAACTATTTTAGCTATTAAATAGTTCTTAACTATTTAATAGCTATTGTACCTGGTTAAAATAAATACAAAGTTACCTGTAAAATAAATATAAATCCTAAAATAGCTATAATATAATTATAATGTATATTGTAGCTATATTAGGATTTATTTTACAGGTAAGTATTTAGCTTTAAATAGGAATAATTTATTTAATAAGAGTTAATTTATTTTGTTAGATTTAACTTATATTTAACTTAGGGGGGTGTTAGTGTTAGGGTTAGACTTAGCTTTAGGGGTTAATACATTTATTAGAATAGCGGTGAGCTCCAGTCGGCAGATTAGGGGTTAATGTTTGAAGTTTGGTGTCGGCGATGTTAGGGAGGGCAAATTAGGGGTTAATACTATTTATTATAGGGTTATTGAGGCGGGAGTGAGGCGGATTAGGGGTTGATAACTTTATTATAATAGTGGTGCGGTCCGCTCGGCAGATTAGGGGTTAATAAGTGTAGGCAGGTGGAGGCGACGTTGTGGGGGGCAGATTAGGGGTTAATAAATATAATATAGGGGTCGGCGGTGTTAGGGGCAGCAGATTAGGGGTACATAGGGATAATGTAAGTAGCGGCGGTTTACGTAGCGGCAGATTAGGGGTTAAAAAAAATATGCAGGTGTCAGCGATAGCGGGGGCGGCAGAATAGGGGTTAATAAGTGTAAGGTCAGGGGTGTTTAGACTCGGGGTTCATGTTAGGGTGTTAGGTGCAGACGTAGGAAGTGTTTCCCCATAGCAAACAATGGGGCTGCGTTAGGAGCTGAACGCGGCTTTTTTGCAGGTGTTAGGTTTTTTTTCAGCTCAAACAGCCCCATTGTTTTCTATGGGGGAATCGTGCACGAGCACGTTTTTGAAGCTGGCCGCGTCCGTAAGCACCGCTGGTATCGAGAGTTGAAGTTGCGTTAAATATGCTCTACGCTCCTTTTTTGGAGCCTAACGCAGCCATTCTGTGAACTCTCAATACCAGCGGTATTTAAAAGGTGCGGCCAGAAAAAAGCCAGCGTTAGCTACGCACCCCTTTGGCCGCAGAACTCTAAATCTAGGCGATAGTAAACTTTATTTCCAGCAATGATGTAAGGGGGAATGTAAATCACAATACTGACACCTAGTGTGCAATTACAATTAATACAACTTATGTATATACAACTTTAGAAATTAAGCAGGAAGGTGACGAATATCCACTATATCCAACTTGGTTATTTAAGTTTATAATCAAAAAAGTACCATGGTCTTGTTATCGTTGCGGAACTTTCTGCTACATTAGATAGCATCACAGGGTAGATTGCAGTTATATAATTATTACTCCAACCCCAGCATTACTGTAAATAATTCTAATTGCAGTAACTGTAGGTTCAACACTAGCACAGTATTAATATTATTTCTGGGTTGAGTTACCAATTGTTCAATTTTAGAATTAATAAGCTACAGGCTAGTCAATCACAGAAGCTTATAAAATTACTTGGTACCGATTCAAATTGAATGCAAACATACATAAAAATCAATTTCTACAGCAGACGTTAATTTTAAAAGTTTTGTCTTTGTATATATATATATAATGGTTTTAAAATAATTTCCAATAAAGGTTAAATTTTAAACTCTAGCTCTGAACTCCACCGAGGAGTCTCAATGTAAGTCATTATCCACATAACATCCACCTAATACCTGCGCAGAAAAGCTCCCAAGCACATCCGCCTAATACCTGCCAGAAAAGCTCCCAAGCACATCCACCTAATACCTGCCCAGTAAAGCTCCCAACCACATCCAACTAATACCTGCCCAGAGAAGCTCTTAAGCACATCTGCCTAATACCTGCCCAGTAAAGTTCCCAAACACATTCCCCTAATACCTGCCAGTAAAGCTCCTAAGCACATCCCCCTAATACCTGCCAGTAAAGCTCCTAAGCACATCCCCCTAATACCTGCCAGTAAAGCTCCTAAGCACATCCCCCTAATGCCTGCCAGTAAAGCTCCAAAGCACATCCCCCTAATACCTGCCAGTAAAGTGCCAAACCACATCCCCCTAATACCTGCCCAGAAAAGCTCCCAAGCACATCCCCCTAATACCTGCCCAGAAAAGCCCCCAAGCACATCCGCCTAATACCTGCCCAGAAAAGCTCCCAAGCACATCCCCCTAATACCTGCCAGTAAAGCTCCCAAGCACATCCCCCTAATACCTGCCAGTAAAGCTCCCAAGCACATCCCCCTAATACCTGCCAGTAAAGCTTCCAAGCACATCCACCTAATACTTGCCAGTAAAGCTCCCAAGCACATCCCCTTAATACCTGCCAGTAAAGCGCCCAAGCACATCCCCCTAATACCTGCCAGTAAAGCTTCCAAGCACATCCCCCTAATACCTGCCAGTAAAGCTCCCAAGCACATCCACCTAATACCTGCCAGTAAAGCTCCCAAGCACATCCACCTAATACTTGCCAGTAAAGCTCCCAAGCACATCCCCCTAATACCTGCCAATAAAGCTCCCAAGCACATATGCCTAATACCTGCCCAGTAAAGTTCCCAACCACATCTGCCTAATACCTGCCTAGTAAAGTTCCCAACCACATCTGCCTAATACCTGCCCAGTAAAGTTCCCAACCACATCTGCCTAATACCTGCCCAGTAAAGTTCCCAACCACATCTGCCTAATACCTGCCCAGTAAAGTTCCCAACCACATCTGCCTAATACCTGCCCAGTAAAGCTCCCAAGCACATCCGCCTAATACCTGCCCAGAAAAGCTCCCAAATACATCTGCCTAATACCTGCCTAATAAAGCTTGCAAGCACATCCACACAATACCTGCCCAGAAAAGTTCCCAACCACATCTGCCTAATACCTGTCCAGAAAAGCTCTCAAATACATCTGCCTAATACCTGCCTAGTAAAGCTCCCAGACACATATGCCTGTTACTTGCCCAGAAACGCTCCCAAGCACATCCACCCAATACCTGCCCAGAAAAGTCCAGCACTGTTTCCTAATTGTCCAGACACACCAAGGCCATAGGATAATCCCTTTATTACTAATTTCACAGTTTTTAATAACTAACACGATTATATTAATATCATTTTACCACTATGATTACCTTATATCTAAGCCTCTGCAGACTTCATAGGAGTGAGCACAATGTTATTTATATGACACATAAGTAGAGGCCTTTTGAAGAAACTGAGGAGAAATGCGCATCAAGGCGAATAGTTACTTTATGTATAACTTTTAACTATATGTGGGAAAAATGTTCCACATATACTTAGTGATAGAGATTTTGTAAATTAATTTATTCTTTTGGGACTGGGCTGTACGGTACCGGTACTACAATTGGGATTGTGTCCCTATCTTTTATTTACCTTAGTTCTGCTCAGGTTCTTTACTATATGGTACTGGGGTCATTAGCCTACGCTAGTGAGCTTACTATACGGTACTGGGGTCATTACCCTACGCTAGTGAGCTTACTATACGGTACTGGGGTAATTACCCTACGCTAGTGAGCTTACTATACGGTACTGGGTGTATTACCCTACGCTAGTAAGCTTACTATACGGTACTGGGGTCATTACCCTACGCTAGTGAGCTTACTATTTGGTACTGGGTGTATTACCCTACGCTAGTGAGCTTACTATATGGTACTGGGGTCATTACCCTACGCTAGTGAGCTTACTATATGGTACTGGGTATATTACCCTACGCTAGTGAGCTTACTATACGGTACTGAGGTCATTACCCTATGCTAGTAAGCTTACTATATGGTACTGGGGTCATTACCCTACGCTAGTGAGCTTACTATACGGTACTGGGGTCATTACCCTACGCTAGTAAGCTTACTATATGGTACTGGGTGTATTACCCTACGCTAGTGAGCTTACTATACGGTACTGGGGTCATTATCCTACGCTAGTGAGCTTACTATACGGTACTGGGGTCATTACCCTACACTAGTGAGCTTACTATATGGTACTGGGTGAATTACCCTACGCTAGTGAGCTTACTATACGGTACTGGGTGTATTACCCTACGCTAGTGAGCTTACTATATGGTACTGGGTGTATTACCCTACGCTAGTGAGCTTACTATATGGTACTGGGGTCATTACCCTACGCTAGTGAGCTTACTATATGTACTGGGTGTATTACCCTACGGTAGTGAGCTTACTATACGTTACTGGGTGTATTACCCTATGCTAGTGAGCTTACTATACGGTACTGGGGTCATTACCCTACGCTAGTGAGCTTACTATATGGTACTGGGTGTATTACCCTATGCTAGTGAGCTTACTATATGGTACTGGGGTCATTACCCTACGCTAGTGAGCTTACTATACGGTACTGGGTGTATTACCATATGCTAGTGAGCTTACTATACAGTACTGGGGTCATTACCCTACGCTAGTGAGCTTATTATATGGTACTGGGGTCATTACCCTACGCTAGTGAGCTTACTATATAGTACTGGGTGTATTACCCTATGCTAGTTAGCTTACTATATGTTACTGGGTGTATTACCCTATGCTAGTGAGCTTACTATACGGTACTGGGGTCATTACCCTATGCTAGTGAGCTTACTATATGGTACTGGGGTCATTACCCTACGCTAGTGAGCTTACTATATGCTACTGGGTGTATTACCCTACTCTAGTGAGCGTACTATACGGTACTGGGGTCATTACCCTACGCTAGTGAGCTTACTATATGGTACTGGGTGTATTACCCTACGCTAGTGAGCTTACTATACGGTGCTGGGTTCATTACCCTACGCTAGTGAGCTTACTATATGGTACTGGGTGTATTACCCTACGCTAGGGATCTTACTATACGGTGCTGGGGTCATTACCCTACGCTAGTGAGCTTACTATATGGTACTGGGGTCATTAGCCTACGCTAGTGAGCTTACTATACGGTACTGGGGTCATTACCCTACGCTAGTGAGCTTACTATACGGTACTGGGGTAATTACCCTACGCTAGTGAGCTTACTATACGGTACTGGGTGTATTACCCTACGCTAGTAAGCTTACTATACGGTACTGGGGTCATTACCCTACGCTAGTGAGCTTACTATTTGGTACTGGGTGTATTACCCTACGCTAGTGAGCTTACTATATGGTACTGGGGTCATTACCCTACGCTAGTGAGCTTACTATATGGTACTGGGTATATTACCCTACGCTAGTGAGCTTACTATACGGTACTGAGGTCATTACCCTATGCTAGTAAGCTTACTATATGGTGCTGGGGTCATTACCCTGCGCTAGTGAGCTTACTATACGGTACTGGGGTCATTACCCTACGCTAGTAAGCTTACTATATGGTACTGGGTGTATTACCCTACGCTAGTGAGCTTACTATACGGTACTGGGGTCATTACCCTACGCTAGTGAGCTTACTATACGGTACTGGGGTCATTACCCTACACTAGTGAGCTTACTATATGGTACTGGGTGAATTACCCTACGCTAGTGAGCTTACTATACGGTACTGGGTGTATTACCCTACGCTAGTGAGCTTACTATATGGTACTGGGTGTATTACCCTACGCTAGTGAGCTTACTATATGGTACTGGGGTCATTACCCTACGCTAGTGAGCTTACTATATGTACTGGGTGTATTACCCTACGGTAGTGAGCTTACTATACGTTACTGGGTGTATTACCCTATGCTAGTGAGCTTACTATACGGTACTGGGGTCATTACCCTACGCTAGTGAGCTTACTATATGGTACTGGGTGTATTACCCTATGCTAGTGAGCTTACTATATGGTACTGGGGTCATTACCCTACGCTAGTGAGCTTACTATATGGTACTGGGTGTATTACCATATGCTAGTGAGCTTACTATACAGTACTGGGGTCATTACCCTACGCTAGTGAGCTTACTATATGGTACTGGGGTCATTACCCTACGCTAGTGAGCTTACTATATAGTACTGGGTGTATTACCCTATGCTAGTTAGCTTACTATATGTTACTGGGTGTATTACCCTATGCTAGTGAGCTTACTATACGGTACTGGGGTCATTACCCTATGCTAGTGAGCTTACTATATGGTACTGGGGTCATTACCCTACGCTAGTGAGCTTACTATATGCTACTGGGTGTATTACCCTACTCTAGTGAGCGTACTATACGGTACTGGGGTCATTACCCTACGCTAGTGAGCTTACTATATGGTACTGGGTGTATTACCCTACGCTAGTGAGCTTACTATACGGTGCTGGGTTCATTACCCTACGCTAGTGAGCTTACTATATGGTACTGGGTGTATTACCCTACGCTAGGGATCTTACTATACGGTGCTGGGGTCATTACCCTACGCTAGTGAGCTTACTATATGGTACTGGGGTCATTACCCTATGCTAGTGAGCTTACTATACGGTACTGGGGTCATTACCCTACGCTAGTGAGCTTACTAAATGGTACTGGGGTCATTACCCTACGCTAGTGAGCTTACTATACGGTGCTGGGGTCATTACCCTACGCTAGTGAGCTTACTATACGGTACTGGGTGTATTACCCTACGCTAGTGAGCTTACTATACGGTGCTGGGGTCATTACCCTACGCTAGTGAGCTTACTATATGGTACTGGGTGTATTACCCTACGCTAGTGAGCTTACTATACGGTACTGGGGTCATTACCCTACGCTAGTGAGCTTACTATACGGTACTGGGGTCATTACCTTACGCTAGTGAGCTTACTATATGGTACTGGGTGTATTACCCTACACTAGTGAGCTTACTATACGGTACTGGGGTCATTACCCTACGCTAATGAGCTTACTATACGGTACTTGGTGTATTACCCTACGCTAGTGAGCTTACTATACAGTACTGTGGTCATTACCCTACGCTAATGAGCTTACTATATGGTACTGGGTGTATTACCCTACACTAGTGAACTTACTATACGGTACTGGCGTCATTACCCTACGCTAGTGAGCTTACTATATGGTACTGGGTGTATTAAAGTAAAGAGTGTGCCCAGGCGCCAGACAAACGGAGGCTAAGAAGCAAATAGTAGAGAGAGGCTCTAACTAGACAGACTACATGTATAGCACTCAAAGGGTTAATATGGGGTGCATCAATAAGTAATAAACAGACTCTATTACATGAGGCAAATCAGAGTTGCTGATTATTGAGTGAGTGTACGTGCTCTACGTTAAAACATAACTTTTATTAAATCAAAAATAATATATAAAATACTGGAAAATTACTTAAAAACACACTCAGATGCTGAGAATTGTTGAACAGCCTGATTACGGTGAGTTCAATATAGTAAGGTAGGTAGTATTATTGTGCTTAACAACTACTTGAGTTAGGTTGTATCAACTTATTGCATATTGATACAGTCTTGAGTAGAAAGGTTTTTAACTCAAATAGTTTGTTATAAATAAAAGGATACTTTGTTTTATTTATTATTGTGTTATTTGTAAAGCTTCTTAAATTTATTATTAAACACAAGAGCCACTGAATAATGTGGAGTTGTAGTAGATCAATACAGCTCTAATGTTCAGGTTTGACCCACTAGTAGCTTGTGTGGGTGTTATACCCTATGTACTTGGAATGAGCTGACAAATGTGCAATGCACCCGGTTTGAAGCTACTAGTCACTTAGTATTAATACATGGGGAATTAATCCCAGGTTTAAATATTTGGATATCAGTCTAATGCTCACTGGTTTAATTAAAAATTCAATACATATACAGTTTGCAGACTATTCCAGATCAGCTGGAAACTGTGGGTTTGTATATAGTTCGAAACATCAACAGTACCACAGACTTATCATAAACTTGTGTGTTAGGACTCAAGACTGAGTCTTGAGAAAGGTCAGTGGAGACCGAAACCGGATGACTGGTAAGGAGTATTTTAATTGTGATCACATTAAGAAGCCATCTGCACTATTGTTTGCCTTTCCTTTTTTGGCAGGTAAGGGACAACATTGCAAGTTGGAATTATTTGTTAACTACCGCCCAAGAAGATTTCTACATAATCAGCAGTTGGGATCCATATTGAGACAGACTATAGCAAGATTCTTATTATCCAATTTGAATATTTATTTGGACTTTTAAGCATTTTATGTTATATCATCCGTTTTTTTAACCCACTGTTGTTATATGGTCTCTTTTAATTAACATCTCGAGGCTCTTTGAGCAAGTCCCTTATATCTAGCTCAGCAACTCTGAGCCCTTTAGATTTGTATTTTAGGGTATCAATTTAGAGCCTGTGTTCAATTTTAATCCAATCACAAAGTTTTGCCACTATTCAGTGTTTATAACAGATATTTGTTCAAATCACATCACAGTTTGCAAGCAGAAACACATTTGAACACACGTTAAAGTTGTGCTGTTGTTTTTTTTGGTTCTATTTATGCTTTATATTTGCATTAGTTGATTTGTCAAAAATTCACTTGTATATTGTTTATTTTGAATTCATTGTTTATTTTGAAAATAAGGTTCAGACACCCCTGCAATATTTTTCTCACATTTTTTCACTTGTTAGGATTTACACCCTTTTTGGATAAACACATAGGCACAACCTCAGGTCTTATATTTTGAATTCAGGTTCTAGACATTCCTGTAACATTTTTTGTCCACCTGTTAGGAGTTACACAATTTTGGATAAACACATAGGCAAAACCCCAATTTGGAGCCACTTACATTTCACATCCACCGGTTTCAAGCAACCTGGAATCTATCCACCTGTGCATTGTAACCCATTGTTTTTATAAATAGAGTGTGCATAAGCGCTCCTAGCATTCACATATTAGAATTTTTTTTTTTTGTTTAAATAATTTTTTATTGAGGTTTATATTGATATGACATATAAACATGAGAAGTATAACATCACATAATGAACTAAAATATAGCAAATCATACAATATATTCCATTTCCAGGATAATAATAGTCCAGCTTATGCCATATGCAGAGTTCCAAGTCCAAAGTAGACCTCAAATTTTCTTTTTTTTTTTTCTTGCTTTACATCTTTTCTTCAGTAAGTAAATAACATATAAGCATAAAATAAACATGTATACCAAGATATACAGAGATAGGGAACTTTGAAAGATAAACAAGAAAACCCAACATTTTAGTACATATACAAAGTTGTCACAGATTTTTAAAGAACTGTAATTAATTTTGCGTTATATTCGAGGATAACCCGCGCTAGAAGTCTCTGGTATACAACTCACCAGAGATCTATAACAGTATTTAGGGAAAATTAGTCTATAGAAAATTGAATCAAAACTTCAATGTGTAACTAAACAAGTGGTTTAGTTACTGAGTAAATAGATGAGTAAGTGTATGAATGAGGGAATGAATGAGTATATGAGTAAGTGGATGAATGAAGGAGTAGACTAAGGAAAAGCAAAGGGTACTCCGATTTGTTAAAATATAGTATGTATACAACAACATTAAAGGAGCACAACCCATATGGGTATATGGTTAAGGTAATGGATGGATGTGTGAGGGAAAGCCTAGTTAGGTGAGGAAATGGGTGAGTATATAAATGAAGATAATGAGACGAGTAAATGAATGAATGGGTTGATGAGTGGGTATATGAAAATATGAACGAGGGAGTGAGTAGGCGGGGGAAGAGATTATCTGGGTCCCAGGTTGCTAAAATATGATATATAGACAATGACAGTAAAGAGACCCAGCCTAAATAGATATATGATTAAATGGGTGAATAGATGGATGAATGAGTGAGTGGTTGAGTGGATGAATAAATGAGTAGGTGAGTGGGGGGGAGGTTAGTTGGGCTCCCAAAATTGAATACAAAGCCTTATAGAGCTCTGTAAAGCACATAGTACGGAATGCAAAAATAAGGGAGCGTGGTAAGTTAGGAGGGAAGCATAACAATGTACAAACTATACTAAATCAAACATTGTAATAGGAAACAAAAGTACAATCTATATTGAAAATCATACGCTCTAGTAAGGGGGGGGCAATGTATTCCATATGAACCCAAAATATTATAATAAAAACAAATGAATTAGGAGGGGGTCAGAGTCTCATATGGGGAAAGGGGGGAAGGGAGGGAAAAGGGAGAGGAAAGGGAGGGAAAAGGGAGAGGAAGGGGGGGGGGCAAAGACTGGTCTTGTAGTTTACCAAACTAAGAGTGTGCCTGAATTAACTGGTAATCTTAAGAGCTTATCCTTCTACGGATGTCAGAGTATATTGGTGGGGAGGAGGGAGTTATAAAAAAGTAAGGGTGGAAAATGATCAGAAATAAATGCTTATTAGGAATATTGGTGGGGGGGAGGCGGAGCAAGCGTGAAACCTGATAGAGTGAGGCTGTACTGAAAAATCAAGAATGTAAGTTTAAGATCAGATTGGTGGGGGGAAACATCACCATCGCATCCATCTGGTAAAAGGACTTATGTGGTAGTATTATAGTAACTCCCCTCAGGGGTTATTGTCACCACTGGACACAGACGGGTAAAGGGAAGTGGATATGACCCGCTCACAAATGCTGAGAGGGAAAGGGTGAGGGGAGATACAATCGGCTGAGAGATGTTATATAACTACTATCTTGGCGCATATGCCTATTATTGCTAAGTGCATAGGTATTCTCATTCTGCCACCCCCTATACCCTGAACAGTATATAAATCAGGGAGAACAGGAGGTAACTCAAAATATAAAGCCTATAGGTACATAATGTTAAATGAATTCTTTAGCCATAACCAAACTTGATTACCCCTCTAGTGGCGAAACTAAAAAGCTACACTTTGTTACCAAATATATTACTCAACTTTTGAGAGAAATTCTTAGTATTGAATATTAAACATAGGGTATATTTAAATTGTGGGAAACCCGTCAGGTATAAATATTAAGTCGTCACCAGGTCTCATCACTTGGGTATGGGCCCTATACCCAAGCAACTTGTTGTTTACATTATGTAAAAAGTAATGCACAGCAGACTTCCAATATAATATTTATGGTTAAAATAGTGTAACCCCTGGCTGGGTTTCTGGTCGCGCATATTTTACCCTAGTAGACCAGTAACAGGGAGTGACTACATTGTGTTGCGCCAGCCACATTATCATTTTTTAGCGGTTGAATTACATCTAGAGCTGCAACTGAAAATGTTGCATCCACTCTTGTCATAGGTGATGTAATTCCTGTGCAATAGCTGCATATAAAAATTACATCATTTTCTGGTTATGAGCAATCAATTTAGTATAACCAACATTGAGAGCAGGGGACAGAGAGACTTCAATATCTAATATAGCATACCATAAATTTACCCTCAAATAAAAGCAACAATGTCCTTATATACTTCTCTTAAACTATCCCCCATAGTCTCATATAACTTCAATATATCAACTTATATAGGGATAACATATAGCTTAAAGACCTCAGCAAGTTTTAACTTAGTACGCAGGGAGGAAAGATATTTAAGAGGTCTATATACAGGCAGAGATTACTTAATTGGGCACAATAGCTTATATATAGATATGCAAAAACATATACATGTTATTTTAAATATGCTATAAGAAAAAAGAAGGCACTCAGTTATAGACATTAGATTTCTCAGCTTGCAAAATACTATTTGCAGCCTATAAATTAAACACATGTATAGTGCAGCAGATGCCCTTGAACCTCTCAAGTAAATTAAAAGTTTGAAGAAAAATTAGGATTGTGGCAAAGCATATCATATGTCCATTCATTGCAATTTAAACCTGATGTAGTTAGCACCCTTCCTAGGAAACAAATATTTAGACCTGCAGTTAAACTGGTAAGAGTAAAATGCTGACAATAGGGGTAAATATCATCAAGTACTTCATTGTGTATAATAAACAAACTGGGAAGGAAAACTGTAAAACACTAATATATAACAAAGAAGCTTTAAGTAAACATTGAGTTCTAACCAACTGATATTGGACAGTCCAGGAATAATCAAACACGCCACCACCATAGCCAATGTCATTCAGAAGTCCTCAGGAAGTGTAACGGACTTGGTAAAATTCAGGACTGATCCTTTAACCGATGCCTCTAGGGATCATTGCTTCTGTACCAGGCAGCAGTATCCGCTCTAATGAGAATTCTGGAGGATTACCATTCAAATCATGTCCGATAATGAGGACATTAGGTGTAGGCTCACTCTCTTCAGCAACAGCTTTACGTAGCAAAGGGAGAGCCCTCCAAGCATGGCCGCCAATTGCAAATAACATGCGCCCTGTAGCTGCAGGTAGGTTTGGAAGTGAGGTGCGATCCATTCCAAGGTCTGGTGTCCCATCGGTCAGCCCGGGTCCAGCAAGTTTGGCAGGACAATTAGCCTCCTCAGCCTCCAGGAACGTGCCTGTCTCACAACCAGCTCGACTGTCGAAGCGGCAATCGGGCAGTTCGCCATATTGCAGGAGGCTAGGCAGGCAACACGAGGGCCCGGTGGTTAGCAGTTCAGTGTAGTTATCCTGATCCGAGATAATGTCAACAGCAGTCAGGCTAAGGGCAGTATGCGCAGGCACATTAGCTTCAGCACAGCTCTGCAATAATGTCGTCTCCATCCTGGCAAAGTGGACATGAAGGAGCTGCGCCACAGCCCACCCCCAGTTGTTTAGGGCCTCCATCCCAGTCATATTTTTAAAGGATTCCCATAGCCACAGATATCCAATTGAATGCTCCCAGGGTCTGTGGTATTAGGGAAGAGCAAAGGATCGTCTTTTAGTGCAAAAAAACATTATCCTAAGGGCAAATAGACATTTTAAATCCAATTGAAGCCAGGAGCTCCACTTGTGAACGTCTGGCTCCCTCGGCAGTTGGCTCCGCCCCCCCACATATTAGAATTTAAGTTTTAAGCGATAGACATTATTTGTTAGATTTTTTTTTTTTATTATTATTTTTTTTTTTTTTTTTGTTATTTATTGTTCTACAAGCATTTTTAAATTGTTCCTATTGTTTCAATATATATTTTAAAGTGTAACATGGATCCATGACTAATTATTGCATAATTTTAAATGTACCAACTTTTTTATCTTATGTATTAAATCATATTATTTCAACCTATTGTTACCTTTGGTATTTGACTATCTGCCCATAGACCCTGCCTACGTTGTTTGGCGCTCTGATATCCAATCTTAAAATTGAATCCACCCTTGGCAACTAGGTGCCAATTTATTAGAGCTGGAGGTCTGTTGCGTTATAGTTGGCGCTTAGTTATCACCTTTCCACACATTTAACCCACCAGCTTATCATGAACTTATGTGTTTGGCGTAACAGTTATACACATATGTATAGGAACAATATCCGTTCGTGATACTGAAAGCTCAACATCGCTGATTTGATCTTTCTCATACGCTGTGAGTATGTTTTACCCGCTGTGCATGTGAATAGATTAAAGCTCTTAGTTGTATCAGCCCTTAACCGTTACTCATTAAAGTTTAGTTAGTGTGGTTATACTGTTATTAAACAGTGGTTGCTAGTTGTATAGCGATATCAATCGAAGGTTAAACCTCTTGTCCAATGTTAAACTCTAATAGTGCTGGTATATAAGCCCCACTGATATGTGGATAGCTGGTTACCGGTACATGTGTTAACTCCTACCTATTGCCTAGTAAAGCTATCCGCATATAGTCTGCAATCAGCGTTGCTTATTATATAAAGCAACCGGTTGTATAGAATGATAGCTCTTATCACTATCGTTTCAAGTACAAGTGAGCCCCACTTCCAAATATTGAGCTTAAATTGAAAAATAAACTCCACTACTAAAAGTTTAGCATATACGGTTAAATGCTATCTTTATATAACTGAGGCTCAGTACCTACAATTACAAAGGGTAAGTAAATCAGATCAGGTCTAACATTTCAGCATTATAGCATTCTGAGGCTAATCTAAAAATACAGGAGCTCCAGGACTCCTCACCATTTCCCTAACGTCCCTGACATGTTTCGCCCTAACGGCTTTTTCAAAGGGTGAGCGCGCCGCTCACTCACTGGTTCTTAAGGGTGCATTAGTCCCTCCTTTCTAATGACGTCATCCTCCGAACTTCCAATTACAATAAGTCTATTGGACCGTATTACAATGCATAGTTGAGTCTAGTATGCTATCTGATCACTTGTCTGTGTAATGCAACTCAGGGAGCTGCAAATCTATGTAGCAAGACACTTTTCACTGTCCGCATTATGAGAGTGATAGGTTAGGGAAAAAGAGGAGGGGAGAGTATTACAAAGATGGTTCCCAACCTTTATTAACTCAGACATCATATATGCCTATATATAATATGATGGTTGCGTATCAAATGTGTTATGATCATTCTATTCAATCTCCTCATCATTCCAAAGTTATAAATTTCTAAACTTGTGATGTGAAAAAACTATTATGGTGTATTACATTATATATTAACAACATTAATTCCCCGTGTTTTATATTGTGTTTTGGGATGATTTTAGGGAAAAATAATAATAAAGTAAACAGTATTTTCTACTCTGAGATCAATTGTGTTTCTTTATACATTAATATTGTGCTGACTTTTAACAATTGTTGATGTGTAGTAAAAGTGTGTATCAAATTGTATGAACTTCTATTTGTGCTGACCTCAAAATTTCAGTGATGCACAATTTATTAGAAACTTGTGTGATTAAGTGATAATACTAAAATGTAGTGAAAACCTAATGAGATAGTTTTAAAATAATAGTGTAAATAGTTTAATAAGGTGCTAAAGTGAGGGTTACATTTCAAGTGACAGGGTATTGATTAAGTAAATTCTATCTAATACTGCAGTATCAATATCCATAATGAACATTATTATTTTAGAAGATGATATAGAAGATTTTGGTATTTTTATTGTAAATTTAATAATATCAAATAGTTCATAAATCTGGTATTGATTTTGGATCTATTAGACCTTATTCCCTTTTCTTCTATTTCTGATATATATGTATATGGTGTGTATATAAATATATACAATTTTCTGATGTTTTCAAAACTTTCTAATTGAGATATATTATTTTAGTGTTTAACTCACTGTTTAACTAAGATTTATACAGACATCAAAGCAAAAGATTTTTATTATTTAGAGAAATTGGGGTCCAATAGGAATATATATGTCTTGCCATATATGTTATGGTTAAAGGAAGGAGGAGAAGTTGTTGTTCTCATTGAGACCTGAGGGTTGAACTGAACGGAGGCTAAGGTAGGTTAAAAATATAATAAGTGATATTTAATACACAATAATTAAAATAAGAGTTAAACAATAATTACAAACGGCATGGAGCCACGCAGAAAATAACATAGAAATGCATAAAATTGACAATGTAAAATGTAAAACAGTTAGATAAAATCCTGCAACAATGGATACAAAGGGTAGAACCAAAACAACACGTACATGGCAGTGTGTAAATGTTACAAGATCCTAGTGAGGAAAAAAATCTCTGTGAAAAAATCTCAAAAATGACTCCAAAAGTAATCCAAAAAATACCAAAAAAGACCCAAAAAATTTGTCCAAAAGTGATGTTTGTGATATTGAGTGGTGTCAATCCTGTGAGGTAGTGTAGTGTAAAAAACCCAAAAGTGTGAAATCCAAGAGTTAATTGAATTAACCAATGTTATTGAATGTGTCCAATGGTGGTGATAACTGCCCCTAGTGCTGTCGATACCAACAGGTGCTGGGCCAAGATAGAAAAAGATACTGTGAGGAAAAACCTGTGGAAAAAACGTGGCCGGACTTTTAGCCGACGGACACTTGGCCGACGGACACTTGGCCGACGGACATTTGGCCGACGGACATTTGGCCGAAACACAAGTGGCTGTCAGATAACAGTCCGGCCACGAGATAGATAGATTTGATAGATAGATACATAGATTAGATAGATAGATCAATAGATGCAATAGATACATTTGATAGATACGATAGATAGATTTGATAGATAAATAGATAGATTTGATAGATAGATAATTTCCCAGACAGAGAATTACAAAACGTGCGGCCTGGGACCCATGGTAAGGTTCCCAGAGGCAGTTGCGGCGCCCGAGGCTCTGATTAGAACAGAGCACTCTGGAACGTATCTGCCCTCGGCCGAAATCGGAACATTCTTTAGCTTTCTGTCTGTCAGCCAAATGTTCGTCGGCCAAATGTCCATCTGCCAAATGTCCTTCTGCCAAATGTCTTTCTGCATTTTGTCAGAGCACCGGAAAAAAAGATAAAACAAATGTGTGGAATAATCAAAAATAAATCCTCCAACTGAAATAAGGCTTACCAGTGTATATCTTCCTAAACAAAGTGACTTGTGAGCATATTCAATTTAATAGTGAAAACAACTCTAAAAACCTTTGCGGCTAGCATAGTTCACTTATATTCGGCCTCCGTATGTCAGTGACGTCACTTCCGGTGGGGAGATTGCGGCAAGAAATTTGGATCGGTACTTTATCCAATCGATCTACAGTTTCAATACTGTTTTGATGTTTTGTATTAGTTTCAATTAATAAACATAATCCAATATTGATATTAAATTTAAGGTTAAAGATTATGCCGCTTAATTAATTATCAATAGTGAGCCGTTTTTCAAGAGCCCCTATTGGTCGTGACGTCACGCCTGAGTGGATTGTTGATAGGCTGGCCTGGAGTATTTGCTTAAAACAGAGGTGTGTTTGTTGTATGCTGTCTGATTGGATGTAATGATCGTGAAACACTTATCGCTATAGGCATCCAATATTAGTTGAATATAGCACTTTTGATTCTAGCATACAGGTGTGTGTCAGTAATAGACTTAGGTCTTCAGAATGAAGTGCCGATAGTACTTGAGGGGAATATGACTGCGAGTTAAGAAACAGCTATATGATAATATTCAATGATCATAATTGAGGGGAATATGAATAGCTATATGATAATATTGATGGTAATATGTTATTTTATAACATTCGTATGTTCATAAATCTGAATGTATAATTAGGGGGAGAGAGCAGTCCTATTTTAAGACATAGAATGAATGAACAATTGACTGAGTTCCAGTCCTTAATTGAGGCATAGAGATGAGAAAGCTAATATAGCCTTATGTTGTTATATAATATTCGTATAGTCATAAATATGAAGGTGTAAGGAGGATCTATCCTTTTTCTACCTTATATTCTTATATACAGCCCTTTTAATTGATGGAATATAGTGACGTTTAGAGCCTGTAATGGTAATTCCAAAAATACACTAAAAACTAAAAGAAAAACTAAAAGAAAAGGGTACTAGCCTATAGTAGTGAAATGTCCTAACATACTCAGTGTTTTCCGGATTTGAAGCTGGAAACTACAAACTAGATGCATGAACTAGGGACTTAGATGAACTAGCGGTTTGGAAAATCTATTAACCTTAAAATAGTTAATAATGCACTAATTGGCATCAATTGGTATACCTCAAATACTATACATGATGGTATCAATGAGTGAAAAGGCAAACAGGGTGTGGGCAAACCCCTAACTGATTATGTCCACACGGACTAATGTTATAATACAGTATAGATGTTGAAATCTAATTGCAATTTGGTGCTGTATATACACACCTAACAAGAATTGTACATAAGCCACTCATGGCTCTAAAGTCTCTTGCCGGAGATCGGGCAAGTATGGACCTGTACAGTGACTGGCATACTTGGTGTTAAAAACTACAGACTAAAGGCTAAGAGGGTGAGACATAGTATATATAACAAACCACAAATAGTACTTAGATCAAACCACAAAGAGTGGACCTGTACCAGATGTCTGACTATCTGGATCTAGATGTGATTAATAGGTTCTAGAACTGATTTTCCGTATAAGCTCCAACAAGAGATGATGCGAAGGGGAGGGAAAGGGGACTTGATATACCCAGTGGTAATACACTGATAGTAGATCTTCAGAGATAATTTATTAGTAAATGTACCTATATCAAAGATGGTAAAATAGCACAGTCCTCATATCCACTTAGGGCCTGGGGTGCCATATATTAGAGGTGAATGCCTCTAAATTAGTACTTCTTGGTAACAAGTTCTAGCTGAAATGAAACCAAGAAATAGTAGCCTACTATTACTTAACAGGGAAGGAGAAATAGAATAGCTGGAGTGTAGACTAATATTATTCTGTAGGAATGTAAGGTCTTACTCTTACTTATTAAAGTGTCTCTTAAGAAATAAACCTTATGTATGATATTAAGAACAAATCAATATTGGTACCTTAAGTCTATTGCTATCAGATAGGTTATATTGATATTAGACCATCTAATGATGGAGAATACTTGTTCACTACTCAACTTCTGCTCAACATACGTGTAAAGGTGTTACCTGATTGATTCTATATGAAGACTGGTACTTTGAGGAGAGAGGATCAAGATTAAAAATGATTATGGTATATATGATGCTAGAAGAGGATTAGATCATATTGAATAAGTGGGATAGATCTTCCTTATTGTTCAATCCCTTAGGGTAAAGGCAATCTAGATTGAAAATCCACTTGGATTCGGCGGTAAGTAATTTCTTTGTGTAATTGCCGCCTCTCCAATCCTTTCTGATCTTCTGTATGCCCACAAAGGTTAATTCTCTTATATTGCCCTTATGTTTAATTGAAAAATGTCTATACAAGGCTGTGTCCATATTCAATTTTTCAAAGAGTAATAAATGTTCGCGTATCCTATCTTTCAGGATTCCTGACGTTTGGCCCACATATTGAAGACCGCACGAACTCTGTAGCATATAGATCACTCCACTGTCTTATCTGATCAACTCATTTATTTTATATTTTTCTTTGGTGTTATAACTGTTAAACGTGGTAGATTTGATACCGCGTTTGCACGCCTTGCATGACAAGCAGGGGAAAAAAACTTTCACCTCTTTCCCAAATGCATCTATAATACCTTGCTTCTTCTTCTTTTCTATACTAGGAGCCAGTTTACTTCTCAAGTTCTTGGTTTTCCTATAAACGAACTTTGGTTTTAATGGCAGTCTTTCACCAATCAGGTCATCATCTTTCAGAAGTGGCCAATGTTTCTGGAATATCTTCTCGATGATACTCTTATTCTCGCTATACTCCATGATCATTACTACATTGAAGGAATCATCTTCTGTCAGAGGTGTTTTTTTCTTATACTTCAAAAGTTTGTTTCTTTTAATGTTGTCGACTTCTTGAGTCTTTTGGTCTAGCATACTTTCATTGTATCCTCTCTCTAGGAACTTGGTTTTGATGAGTTTGGCTTGCTCTTCCCATTTTTCTTTTGTTGAGCAGTTTTTCTTAATCCTTAATAGCTGTCCCTTTGAGATGTTCTCCTTCCAGCTTTTGTGATGGCAACTCATACTATGAATGTAGTTATTGCTATCTACATCTTTGAAATGTGTAGATGTCTCAATCTTGCCATCTCTGACTTCTATTTTCAGGTCTAGGAAAATAAGTTCAGTGGTACTCCATGTGTAGGTGAATTTCAGGTTGTTAGTGCTTCTATTCATGACTTCAATAGTATAGTCTAAATCCTCCTGAGTCCCCTTCCAAACGATGATGATATCATCTATATAGCGGCGGTATAGGACCAGGTCCGCGCCTGCTGGGCAAGACTCCCAAAAGATGTTTTCCCACTTGCCCACATACAGATTCGCATAGCTAGGCGCGAACCTGGTCCCCATTGCTGTACCGCAAATCTGTTGGTAGTAATTCCCTTTGTCAAAAAAATAATTGTGGGTCAAGATGTACTGGATCCCATCTAGAATGAAATCCTTCTGATCATCAGGGATTTCAAGATCCTTATCAAGAAAGAATTTGACTGCTTCTAGCCCATCCTCATGGGGGATGCATGTATATAATGACATCACGTCACATGTCACTAAAATGTAGCTATCTTCCCAAGGGGTATCTTCCAAGAGATTTAGTACCTGGGTGGAATCCTTGAGGTACGAGGGTAGCTGTTTAACATATCTCTGAAGGTTGAGATCAATATATTCCGACAGATTGCTACTTAAAGAGCCGATGCCCGAAATTATCGGCCTTCCTGGTGGTTTCTGCAGTGATTTATGGATCTTCGGCAAATGGTATATTACTGGTGTAATGGGATGACTTATGTTGATGTAATTATATTCCTTATTACTAAGTATCCCTTGTTCCTTTGCTTGATTCAATATCAGCAGCAATTCCTTTTTGTATGTTCCTACTGGATTTGAAGGCAATTTTCGGTATGTTTCTTGATCATTAAAAATTCTATCGTTTTCCAACTTGTAGTCAGTCCTGTCCATGACGTCGATTTCACCCCCCTTATCCGCGGGTTTGATGGTTAAATTATAATTGTCTTCCAATGTTTTGATCGTTTTGATCTGTTGATGAGAGAGATTATGTGTTCTCAATTTCTTAGACTGCAAGTCCTTGATCTCCTTGCAAACTATGGTCTCAAATGCCTCTATAGCTACTCCCTTGCTATTTGTAGGGTAAAATGATGACTTCGGTTTCAAATCCGTGTGTCTGTAACCATCAGTATATTCATGTGGTTTACAAACAGATCTCTTGACTGCTGATTTGGCGAAGAATCTTTTCAGTGTGAGCTGTCGGATAAATTCTTTTGTATTAATGAAAGTTTGAAATTTATCCAAGCTCCTTGTGGGGGCGAATGAGAGGCTGAACCTGAGGATAGAGTTTTCTTCCTTGGTTAAAGTATGAGAGCTTAAATTGAATATACCATCGGTATTTTCCGTAGTCGATATTTCGTTCTTCTTGCTGCTTCTATTATTTACTTTGACCCCTCAAAGTAAAAGTACTATATGGTACTGGGTGTATTACCCTATGCTAGTGAGCTTACTATATGGTACTGGGGTCATTACCCTACGCTAGTGAGCTTACTATACGGTACTGGGGTTATTACCCTACGTTAGGGAGCTTACCATATGGTACTGGGGTCATTACCCTACGCTAGTGAGCTTACCATATGGTACTGGGGTCATTACCCTACGCTAGTGAGCTTACTATATGGTACTTGGGTCATTACCCTACGCTAGTGAGCTTACTATACGGTACTGGGGTCATTACCCTACGCTAGTGAGCTTACTATACGGTACTGGGGTCATTACCCTACGCTAGTAAGCTTACTATACGGTACTGGGGTCATTACCCTACGCTAGTGGCTTACTATACGGTACTGGGGTCATTACCCTACGCTAGTGATTTTTCTAATTGTGTGAAATATGTTCCACATTTATTCAGTGATACTTGACACTTTAATCTTTCCCTGCAATAGTCCTGTATGGGGCTGGGTGGTGTGGTACTGTGGGATTAGTAGGGTTGTGTCCCTATCTTTAAATCTACTTAATATACTTACATATTTCTTGTCCAGTCTCCTTGCGATATACTATTGGGTTTTATTACCCCACATTTTTCAGTGTCCACTGCAGGAAACGTTACACATCTATTTTATCGTAATTAATATTTTATGGTTGAGGGATAATCCCCTATTTTATTTCCTGTATTATTAAAAGTATATTTTTAAATATTTCTTTCTTGTGATGTTTTGTGTCGTTTCCTTCACATTACGTTAATACTTAAGCGAGTGCCCTTTATGGTGTATCTTTCGTTTACATATATATATTATGTATATGGCACACATGAACTAACACTTTCTAGCTGTGAAAAGCTGTTAAAATGTACTGAGATAAGAGGCGGCCTTCAAGGGCTTAGAAATTAGAATATGAGCCTACCTATGTTTATCTTTCAACAAAGAATACCAACAGAACAAAGCAAATTTGATGATAAAAGTAAATTGGAAAGTTGTTAAAAATGGCATGCCCTATCTGAATCATGACAGTTTAATTTTGAATATACTGTCCCTCTAGAGAAGCCTGTTTTACATGTATGCAGACGTAATACAGTTTAATTATTAAAATAGCCTATTGAAAAAAGAACTCCCTGTATTTTGTGAAGTGTAACAGCACCATACTCAGGGCTGGGAAGAAATCAACACTGTTCTTATTGAAACCTAACCATGGTGTGTCTAACAAACCTTAATTATTGGAATCTAACCAGAGTGTGTGCCTCTCTGGCCTGACTCTATAATGAGACTCTGTGGGACAACAATACCCAGCAGGCATTTGACACGAGTGGCACACAGGGACAGCCTTTTCCGGCTAATAGTGTTTATTAAGGAAAATCTCACGTGGTGTCCCTCAGCTGGGCATCAGCATACTCTCATGAAACGTCGGTCTGATGATTCTGGTGGACATAAGGTCGAGGGCATCCTTTCATTCCTGTACCCAAGAGGCCAGCAAAGGACTGCACCTGGCAGCAATATCTGCAGCATTTATTCCCTATAGGCAAGTTGGCTGCATTGCATTGTGATGAGGAGTACATAGTTGGCAACATTTTGAAAAAAATCCAGAGACAATTTGCAGAAAATCAAATATGGATGTTATGGGAGAATTGTCTCCACCGACCAATGATTTCCATAGATCCACCCATTCTGCTCCACCCAAAACACCCAATGTACATTACACACAAATACCTCAAGCTTAATTCCCACAGTTACATCTATGCCAAGCCCACACCCCAGGACAGATTTTAGCAATGTAGGAGAGACTTTAGGGACAATTATACAAGAAGCCAAAACTGTCCAAGGAAGATTGGCACAGTTAGCAACTACATTTGAACTATTTGCAGGATGTTATACACAATAATGCACAATCTCCCCCAAAAAAAAATTAACATGTAAATACAAATTAAAGGGACACAAAACCCATTTTTTTCTTTCATGATTGAGATAGAGCATGCAATTTTAAGCAACTTTCTAATTTACTCCTATTAAATATTATAAATCAGCAAAAGCTACCCAGGTGCTGACACAAAAATGGGCTGGCTCCTAAGCTTACATTCCAGTTTTTTCAAATAAGGATAGCAAGAGAACGAAGACAAATTTATAATATGAGAAAATTAGAAAGTTGCTTATAATTGCATGCTCTACCTGAATCATTAAAGGAAAAAAAATGGGTTTTGTGTCGCTTTAAGATTGTATTCTGTGCCCTTTGAAACCTTAATAAAAACGATGACTCTACACTGGTTTTGGATCACACAATAACACAATATGTGTGCTGGTCCTGGCCACTTTCTCAGAGATGCTGTTTTAAATGGCAATATGTCTGTAAATTGGTTTATACCAGGTTTTGGGTGTTCACTGAGTAGTGTTTACAGTTTGTAACACTAGATGGCAGCAAATAACAACCCTGTACATTCTGGGAACTATGCACAAGAGACGGTGGATGAAATTCACTAAAAACCTCTCTAGGCTCCTCCTCCTTTAACACTTTCTGTTGTTCTATGTAGCTGATTCACTAAAGCTCTATCATCTGTTACTAAAAGTGTATAGACTATAGCATACTTGTCAACTATTCTGATTTTACTCTTGTTCCGCTGACTGTAAATGAGACTGCAGGATTCTAAAACCTACCCTGTTATCTGAGCATCTCACCTCAGTACCTGGGGGCTGGGGTCCTGCTCTGACACTGAACAGCAACATGGAGCTGAGAATGAATATAGTCTGTGAGTTCTGCTGCTGAGATGCAGCAATAAATCTGCAAGGGATTCCTGTTCCCTTCCTCCTCACACTGCAGGATACCCCCAGTAATAAGCACCACGCCCTGCAAACAGAAAGGGCACTGAGCACAATAAAGCTGCTATGAACAGGACATCTGGTTAAAAGCATTATGGGTATGTGGGATAAGCCCAGGCTGGGGGTTATAGGCTGTGTGTGGCATATCCAGCTGCATAACATACAAAGATGATTTATTACAAAGTTTGTCTGTCACCAGCAATATAACAGCAATAGTCCCCTGAAGCCTGGACTGTCTCCTTACTGGTCACTAAGGGTTCAATTATCAAAAACTCTACAGCATGGAGTGAAATTATAGTACAGATTCACGGAAGCAGAACTTAATTGCATTGTGTAAGAAAAGGGGCAGAACCCTGAAGTCCCAGCGAGATGACATCTGCCTCCAATAAAAATGAATGAAGCTCTCTGGGATACAGAATCTTAAAAGGGAGAGTGAAGTTAACAAGGGAGAACCTGACACTGATATATATGTAATACAAATGAAATGGAAATATTTTCAATATAAATGTACTTGCATTTCTACCTAGTTTAGTACACATTGTTTCCGTCAGTTAAATAATTGCATTGTGAATTGTGAGCAAACTCACCTGCACACAGCAAGTGACAAATCAGTGAGGCCTTGATTTTCATATATACCCTGCCCCCCCCCCCACTCAATAATCAATTTGATGAATGTATGGGTCACTGATCTGCATATTGTACAGGATAGTATCTTTACTTTATAAAAACTCTTTTATTTTCAATTTCAACACACCAAAAAATGACTTTCAAACACGTATATTATTTTGCTAAATTGTTACTCCTTTTTGTCCAATGGTTAATCTAAATCCAACATGCATTTGGGAAGCGTCAGCACCTACCAATGAAGTAATTAAGGTTGGATATTTAAGGAATCAGGATAGATTTCTCATGTCTATGATTAAGGCACTGCTAGCTGAAACGCGTAAGACTTAGGATGCTGTTGTCAGAAGCCTTTCTGATACTTTTATGATCAACATTTTTTGTTGTGTTAAAATTGAAAATAAAAGAGTGTGTATTTCAAGGAGCTCGCTGTTTTTTATCTATTGTTATTGTAATGTATGTATCACCTTCACGTACTTACAAGCAGAGAACACCTCTTTTCTCAAGGTAAAAATTGCCTTTATAGAATTAGAATAGGGGCTTTAGAAAATGTGGCCCTAAGTACGTTTAGAAAAGGTTAAAGGGATAGGAAAGTCAAATTAAACTTGCATGATTCAGACAGAGCAGGTAGTTGCAAGAGACTTTTAAATTCACTTTGGTTTTCAAATGTATTTTGTTCTCTATGTATCAGTTGTTGACAAATAATATGCACATATCCTACACTAGTGGGAGCTAGCTTGTGATAGGTGCCTGCACACATTTGTCTCATGTGATTGTCAGACTAGATGTGTTCAGCTAGCTCCCAGTAGTGTGTTGCTGCTCCTTCTGCAAAGGTTATAAAGAGAATAAAGCAAATTGGATGATAAAAGCAAACTGAAAATTGTATGTTCTATCTAAATCCTGAAAGAAAATATTTGGGTTTCATGTCCATTTAAAGGTTAACCCAAATGGTCTCCCAGCAGATGAGGGTATAATCAATACAGTTTCTTACTACTCACAGATGTAATAAAACATATTTATTCTGAAAACAAAAGGTAACTGTCACTAAGTGATATAACGGACCCTGGAGTTAAAAAGAACAAACAAGCGGGGTCTCACCAACATGCTACAGTGTTCATACAGCGTTCAATAACATTCCTAGTATGTCAGTCCCTTAAAGATTTGTGTGACATTCCCTTGTTAGAGCCCAAAATCCAACGTTCGTTTCACCAAAAACTTGTGGCTTTTTCAAGGCTAATTTGGTCTTCATGGGTGTCATCCTTATATACATTCACAAGTAGTTTCACTCTAATATTAACAAATTCAGTTGTCCTTTTAACATGAAGTTGAATGTGTGTGCAAATCTGATTAAAATGTTTACATTATACGTTCAATACGCTATCCTGTGATGGACCTATAGATCTTTTTATAGAATAATCGCTGTAGCAGAGAGCTTTAAAGAACAAGGGCCCTGAAGTTCCAGAACAAGCAGTATTTGTTCACATAAGCAAAAGCAAGAGATGTTTAATGTCTATCTAATATCTACATTATTATGTTCCTTCGCTGCTAGCACAGTATGTTTAGTCACAAAACAGATTCACATGCATAAGATTCTCTTTTATATTATTAGATTGTATTTAGTCCTTAAACAGTTTAGCCCAGTTGTATCTAAAAACCTAAACTGTTACTTCAGACATTAACTTTCAAGTGGGTTATAATTTCTGTGGAATTAACACCTATTTATTTTATAGACATGCCAGACAAGCCAAATTAATATGGGATAACTATGGAAACCACCAACCCATTGACCAATAACTGAAGAGCAGAACTGTGCAGTAATTAGCTGTTATTGGCTATTATTATGCATTGAGAATATTGTTCATAAAATGTGTCCAAACTAAGCTTTTAAATTACACTAAAACATTTGTTGTATTCAGACTAAAAAGGCCCAGAGTGGAGACAAAGCCCTCCCCAAATCCTGATAAAATACAAATCCTCATAAGTACCTATTCCATACACATTTAGTACATTCATTTTATATTGCCCTTTCAAATGAAATATTCAGTTCTGTTCCCTTTCAGCAGGTCCACTCCACTCCATCTACATCCCTGTAAGCCTCAAACCCTTTAAGTGCCATTTTGATATTCAACCCCATTTCAGTCAATTTGAAATCTTCACGATAACCCACTTATCAAAAGGTTTTCAGCTACATTTGTGGCTATTTATTCCTTCTGATATGCTAATCCTATAAAATCGTGATGAATAAATTCTGATTATTGCATCCTTTGTGTGTTGGGTATTTTACCTGTGTAGTTAAGTACTATTTTTATTTAGTGCATTTTATACCTACTTGTTTAGATCCACAGGAGGTGGAGCTGAAAGGCAAAACTGTGTTGGCATAAGGGGGGTACACTATATCTGATACATAGACACTTAATACATTGTAATAGCTTGAATTTTGCAACTGTTACACCTAGCATGTTAGTTGTGTAAGGACGATGTTATAAATAATTTGCCAAAGTGACTTTGCACTGCCTTGTACTCCAGATTGTGTTACCATTGTTTTTATTGCTAAGACCTTGCATATTTTCTAATGTAAAATATGTATTTTTCTAATAAATACTAGAACCCCCTGCAATCAGTTAGATCCTTTTGTACTGAGCGCTAATCTTGGGTATATATCAAAGCTCAGTATATGTGAGTGCCACTCTTTTTGGATTTGTATACAATATATTCACGGTTACGCACCATGGACGTTTCTTTGTTTACCATTGAGAGAATTTCTGAAGTACACCCATCTGCTTGATTTTGTTCAAAGTGCACAGTGTTGTATTATCTAATATATATGTATATATAAACACACATACACTCACACACAATCATTTATAACAAAGCTAAATCATTTTGGAAAAGCACATACATGATTAAAGCCATCCTATGTGAAAAAAGAATTCATACTCAATTTCTTTTAGGATGTTAGCAAAACAAGTGACAAACTAATTTTATATTATTTTCTCAGTTTTAATTACTATTTTTCATAAAGACTCTAATGCTGTTGTCTACAACGTACACTACAGAAAATAACATACAAATATTATTTTTGGCATTTAATATGGTAGCTTTTTAACATTTTTCGGTATGTATGCACATTAAAATTAGTCAGTCTCCTGATATATTTTTTTTTTAAATAAAACAACATATAATGGCCTCTATTTATCATAGTCTGGCGGACCTGATCCGACAGTGCGGATCAGGTCCGCCAGACCTCGCTGAATACGGTGAGCAATACGCTCGCCGTATTCAGCATTGCACCAGCAGCTCACAAGAGCTGCTGATGCAACGATGCCCCCTGCAGACTCGCGGCCAATAGACCGCCAGCATGGGGTGTCAATCAACCCGATTGTACTCGATCAGGTTGATTTCCGGCGATGTCTGTCCGCCTCCTCAGAGCAGGCGGACAGGTTATGAAGCAGCGGTCTTTGTGACTTCATAACTGCTGTTTCTGGCAATCCTGCAGGCTCGCCAGAAACACGGGGCATCAAGCTCCATTCGGAGCTTTATAGATAGGCCCCAATGTGTGTGGGTACTTCACAAAATTAAATGCAGTGAGTGCAAATGACTAAAATTGCTTAAATAGCTCAGCAGTGAAATAAAATATCTACACAAATGAGTGCATCAAAGTTCCTGTAATTAGTGATCTGACACTACAAGTGAGTATTTGTGAAACTAATGATGTACTCAGTGATAATACGGTATATTCCTCCTCTGGACATTGTGAAATGTACATTATTAGCACTCAGATGCCACGCTTTAAATGTGTTACAGCAGCTAAGGGGTTACTCAGGAACACAATTACCTGCGTGTTCTAACCTGAAAGTAATTGCTGCAGCCCTTTAATTAAATGCCTGTAATGACTGCTATTGACTAAAGGATTTCCTGCCTTGAATAAGTCAGAAGATTACAGCAATGATTAGCAGAGATAAGCTTTACAGTGTATGTAAATGTCTTGTGCTGATTACTCATTTTATTGATTAATACATATATATGCCCTAGCTCAGTGATGGCTAAACATGGAGCCATGAAGTTTCAGAACTACATTTCCCATGAGGCTCAAATAGACTGCAGAGTACCTAAGCATCATGGGAAATGTAGTTCCAAAACATCTGGTTTGCTAAGGTTAACCATATCTGCCCTTGGTAGAGGCCACTGGTACCCCCCCCCCCACACACACACACATTCTATTGCAGCTGACCACTGGTTAGTTCAGGATCTGTGCCTCTGTAGGGGAACTCTCTCTGCACTCCAATCGTATTCTGTACTAAACTTCACCCTAAAGGCCCCATTATGTAAAGGTCTCTCGTCTGGTGAGATTATCTAAAGGTCTGTCTCCTGGTGAGATTATCTAAAGGTCTCTTGCCTGGTGAGATGATCTAAAGGTCCTGATCTAATGGTCTGTCTCCTGGTGAGATTATCTATATGTCTGTCTCCTGGTGAGATTATCTAAAAGTCTGTCTCCTGGTGAGATTATCTAAAGGTGTCTCACCTGGTTAGATGATCTAAAGGTCTGTCTCCTGGTGAGATTATGTAAAGGTCTGTCACCTGGTGAGATTATCTAAAGGTCTGTCTCCTGGTGAGGTGATCTAAAGGTCTCTCGCCTGCTGAGATTATCAAAAGGTCTGTCTCCTGGTGAGATTATGTAAAGGTCTGTCTCCTGATGAAATTATCTAAAGGTCTCTCGCTTGGTGAGATTATCTAAAGGTCTGTCTCCTGGTGAGATTATCTAAAGGTCTCTCGTTTGGTGAGATGATCTAAAGGTCTCTCGCCTGGTGAGATGATCTAAAGGTCTGTCTCCTGGTGAGATTATGTAAAGGACTGTCTCCTTGTGAGATTATCTAAAGGTCTGTCTCCTGGTGAGATTATCTAAAGGTCTATCGCTTGGTGAGATTATCTAAAGGTCTGTCTCCTGGTGAGATTATCTAAAGGTCTGTCTCCTGGTGAGATTATCTAAAGGTCTCTCGTTTGGTGAGATGATCTAAAGGTCTCTCGCCTGGTGAGATGATCTAAAGGTCTGTCTCCTGGTGAGATTATGTAAAGGTCTGTCTCCTGGTGAGATTATCTAAATGTCTGTCTCCTGGTGAGATTATCTAAATGTCTGTCTCCTGGTGAGATTATCTAAAAGTCTGTCTCCTGGTGAGATTATCTAAAGGTGTCTCGTCTGGTGAGATGATCTAAAGGTCTGTCTCCTGGTGAGATTATGTAAAGGTCTGTCACCTGGTGAGATTATCTAAAGGTCTGTCTCCTGGTGAGGTGATCTAAAGGTCTCTCGCCTGCTGAGATTATCAAAAGGTCTGTCTCCTGGTGAGATTATGTAAAGGTCTGTCTCCTGGTGAAATTATCTAAAGGTCCCTCGCTTGGTGAGATTATCTAAAGGTCCCTCGCTTAGTGAGATTATCTAAAGGTCTGTCTCCTGGTGAGATTATCTAAAGGTCTCTCGTTTGGTGAGATGATCTAAAGGTCTCTTGCCTGGTGAGATTATCTAAAGGTCTGTCTCCTGGTGAGATTATGTAAAGGACTGTCTCCTGGTGAGATTATCTAAAGGTCTGTCTCCTGGTGAGATTATCTAAAGGTCTCTCGTTTGGTGAGATGATCTAAAGGTCTCTCGCCTGGTGAGATTATCTAAAGGTCTGTCTCCTGGTGAGATTATGTAAAGGTCTGTCTCCTGGTGAAATTATCTAAAGGTCTCTCGCTTGGTGAGATTATCTAAACGTCTGTCTCCTGGTGAGATTATCTAAAGGTCTGTCTCCTGGTGAGATTATCTAAAGGTCTCTCGTTTGGTGAGATGATCTAAAGGTCTCTCGCCTGGTGAGATGATCTAAAGGTCTGTCTCCTGGTGAGATTATGTAAAGGACTGTCTCCTTGTGAGATTATCTAAAGGTCTGTCTCCTGGTGAGATTATCTAAAGGTCTATCGCTTGGTGAGATTATCTAAAGGTCTGTCTCCTGGTGAGATTATCTAAAGGTCTGTCTCCTGGTGAGATTATCTAATGGTCTCTCGTTTGGTGAGATGATCTAAAGGTCTCTCGCCTGGTGAGATGATCTAAAGGTCTGTCTCCTGGTGAGATTATGTAAAGGTCTGTCTCCTGGTGAGATTATCTAAATGTCTGTCTCCTGGTGAGATTATCTAAAAGTCTGTCTCCTGGTGAGATTATCTAAAGGTGTCTCGCCTGGTGAGATGATCTAAAGGTCTGTCTCCTGGTGAGATTATGTAAAGGTCTGTCACCTGGTGAGATTATCTAAAGGTCTGTCTCCTGGTGAGGTGATCTAAAGGTCTCTCGCCTGCTGAGATTATCAAAAGGTCTGTCTCCTGGTGAGATTATGTAAAGGTCTGTCTCCTGGTGAAATTATCTAAAGGTCCCTCGCTTGGTGAGATTATCTAAAGGTCCCTCGCTTAGTGAGATTATCTAAAGGTCTGTCTCCTGGTGAGATTATCTAAAGGTCTCTCGTTTGGTGAGATGATCTAAAGGTCTCTTGCCTGGTGAGATTATCTAAAGGTCTGTCTCCTGGTGAGATTATGTAAAGGACTGTCTCCTGGTGAGATTATCTAAAGGTCTGTCTCCTGGTGAGATTATCTAAAGGTCTCTCGTTTGGTGAGATGATCTAAAGGTCTCTCGCCTGGTGAGATTATCTAAAGGTCTGTCTCCTGGTGAGATTATGTAAAGGTCTGTCTCCTGGTGAAATTATCTAAAGGTCTCTCGCTTGGTGAGATTATCTAAAGGTCTGTCTCCTGGTGAGATTATCTAAAGGTCTGTCTCCTGGTGAGATTATCTAAAGGTCTCTCGTTTGGTGAGATGATCTAAAGGTCTCTCGCCTGGTGAGATGATCTAAAGGTCTGTCTCCTGGTGAGATTATGTAAAGGACTGTCTCCTTGTGAGATTATCTAAAGGTCTGTCTCCTGGTGAGATTATCTAAAGGTCTATCGCTTGGTGAGATTATCTAAAGGTCTGTCTCCTGGTGAGATTATCTAAAGGTCTGTCTCCTGGTGAGATTATCTAAAGGTCTCTCGTTTGGTGAGATGATCTAAAGGTCTCTCGCCTGGTGAGATGATCTAAAGGTCTGTCTCCTGGTGAGATTATGTAAAGGTCTGTCTCCTGGTGAGATTATCTAAATGTCTGTCTCCTGGTGAGATTATCTAAAAGTCTGTCTCCTGGTGAGATTATCTAAAGGTGTCTCGCCTGGTGAGATGATCTAAAGGTCTGTCTACTGGTGAGATTATGTAAAGGTCTGTCACCTGGTGAGATTATCTAAAGGTCTGTCTCCTGGTGAGGTGATCTAAAGGTCTCTCGCCTGCTGAGATTATCAAAAGGTCTGTCTCCTGGTGAGATTATGTAAAGGTCTGTCTCCTGGTGAAATTATCTAAAGGTCCCTCGCTTGGTGAGATTATCTAAAGGTCCCTCGCTTGGTGAGATTATCTAAAGGTCTGTCTCCTGGTGAGATTATCTAAAGGTCTGTCTCCTGGTGAGATTATCTAAAGGTCTCTCGTTTGGTGAGATGATCTAAAGGTCTCTCGCCTGGTGAGATTATCTAAAGGTCTGTCTCCTGGTGAGATTATGTAAAGGACTGTCTCCTGGTGAGATTATCTAAAGGTCTGTCTCCTGGTGAGATTATCTAAAGGTCTATCGCTTGGTGAGATTATCTAAAGGTCTGTCTCCTGGTGAGATTATCTAAAGGTCTGTCTCCTGGTGAGATTATCTAAAGGTCTTTCGTTTGGTGAGATGATCTAAAGGTCTCTCGCCTGGTGAGATGATCTAAAGGTCTGTCTCCTGGTGAGATTATGTAAAGGTCTGTCTCCTGGTGAGATTATATAAAGGTCTGTCTCCTGGTGAGATTATCTAAAGGTCTGTCTCCTGGTGAGATTATCTAAAGGTCTCTCGCTTGGTGAGATTATTAAAAGGTCTGTCTCCTGGTGAGATTATGTAAAGGTCTCTTGTCTGGTGAGATTATGTAAAGGTCTCTCGCCTGGTGAGATTATCTAAAGGTCTCTCGCCTGGTGAGATTATCAAAAGGTCTGAAGACAGAAATGTGTTAAACGGTGCGCAAGTGTGCCCCTACACATACACTAATCTGCTCCCAAAATGCAGAAAGAAATATACAAAAGACACAAAGGTGTATATGTGCGCTACAGAGCTATGGGGTTAATGATAATCTGGTTAGAATAGTATTTTTACCTATATTGTAGATTTGTTAAAACGATATATGGAGACAGAAAAAATTTAATAAAAGTATAATTATTTATTGCTATGCAAAAGATTCTTATAAAATAAATAAAATACACTGATAAGTGGGTGCAATGTAAAAAAACACAAAATATCTTTTTATCTATAATAAAACGACTTCCACCTTAAATATTGGCTACTATGTTTGTAGCAAGTGTATAAAAAACCTTATTGATAAAAGGCAATTATATAGAAATCCTGATATGAAGGTATTGTTGTCTTCTTATTGATAATAATGTAGTGAGTAAAAGAAAATTCATCTTAATTGCGTAGACAGGGTATCTGAAGTCTTTAGCAAGTTCTGGCTGACTTATTTATACAAGCCTTAGGACTATGTCCAGTCACTTATCATCAAACAATTCCAAACAATGTTGTTACGCCTATGCTGCTTGTGTGTTTTTGAATTTTATTATCAATAAATATTTTGGTTTTACGGAGCCGCTCTAGCATCATCCTTTTTTTTTGAGTGTGCTATTTGAATCTGGCTACTGGGCTCGTTACAACCTGTGAGACACTAAAGATTTTCTCATACCGGAAGTATCACCTGTCCGGCATTCAGCTGGTGATTAATCCCTTTGAGTTTTTGGCGGAGCACGAAAAACACAGGCGGTGTTATCCTCACGGAGGTTGTGTGGCCTTACACTTGTTCAAAACAATGGAGGATTTCAGTGAGTGAATGTTTGCTGGACCAGCAGAGCGACTAAAACACGGAGTAAGTGTTATCCCTAACGAGGGTTTTGCGGCTGTGATGTTCGTCCTTTGCTTTCGTCAGAGGAAGATTATGTAAGTGACTTTTTCATTACTCATACGACTATACACACATCACTGATATTCCCTTGTGATCGATACCCCTTGGACTGTGTCTGATCATTGGGTATTATGACTCAAATGTGTATCTGAACTGATGCTTTATATATACACTATTTTGTTTTTTTGTATGCAGCTGTTCTCTTTGTTCAGAAGAAGTGTATTAGCACAGTTTATACAATCATCAAATGATTATTCTTCAAAAGAGTGTCTCTTTAAATAAATTGAACGTTACCTATTTTTTCTTTCTTAAACATGCAGCAGTGGGCTATTAATAAGGGGGTTATTTTTATGTATTAAAAACCCTGATAACAACATACTGGTTAAACACCTTGATGCTATATTGATGTACTTGTTATTTATACTATGAGTAATAAATATATACTATAAAGTACAACAAAAGTATATATTTTTTTGGAGGATATATATATATATATATATATATATATATATATATATATATGCTTCTTATATAATATATGCAATATGGAATCTGACAATGGAATTCCTTGATATTATTCTATGGATAGAGCCTCTGATTAAGAGCTGGAGTCTTCAGAATTTGAAAATATTTTCTCTACTAGTAGAACACAGACTGCTTTGGGGGATTTATTCTTTGAGATGGGGAGCCTAAAAATCAAAGAGGCAAGATTTAAAATTGATAAATGGACACTAGAACGATACCACAATTTGAACATGATACAGAGGGGATTACGTTTAAATAAATACCCCACGTTTGAAGTTACCGATGAGGACTATATTAAAGAATGGAATAGTGTTTTAGCTGAGTGCTCCATCAAATTACTTTTGCTGGTAATTAAATTCAAGGCGATTGAACTCACTAATCCAAGAGATAAAATTCTTAGTTTACAATTGTCTCTTGACAGCTTTACACAAGATCCGGACTATATGGAGATGGATATAATCTTACAAACCACTGTAGAGGAAACAAAGAAAAATATCATTGAAGTGAAACACTCCAAATATCTGAGAGATAATGATGACTATACTAATAATTCAGTGTTTGCATGGAAGAAGAAGGATAGATTCATACAAAACAGAATGGGAAATAGACGAACAAGAAGATGGAGATCTAGGTCTCGCTCAAGGCAATGGGACAACAAAGAAGAGATTCAATCATCAAAAAAAGTTTTTTCCTCAGATACTGAGGCTAAATCTGGAGAAGATTAACAAACATCACAAAGTAACCAGGATTATGATCAGTGGACTTATGTTATTAAGGACTCTATGAAACATAATCAAGAAAGTGGTATGAATTTGGTTAGCAGCAGGCCATCTATTCTTAAAAAACAGGGCAACTATAGCAATGTTATTGAGAGCAATAGATCAGATGTAGGGCATGAGTGCAGACAGTTCTCTTATGCTAAAGATAATCAGAATAAAAATAAAAAACAAAATAAAGATGCTAATTCTAATACTTCAAACAAAACACAGCCAGTAGGTAGAGGAAGAGGTCAAAATAGAAGATGTATGGTAGATCCAGCGAAGAAATATTCAAATGTAGGTAATAGATCGGATAACTCCAAACTTTCTGTGGCAATGGGTGGTACATTTGATGATCAGGAAAGTCATTCCAGCATGGAACAGGTTTTTACTTGCCCCAAGAAAAACTAGAAGTGGGGGGGCAGGAAAAAACTTGCCAGGCAGGGAACGCTACCAACTCAGAGACAGCAGGAACTAACAAGGGAAAGGTTTGTAAATAAAAAAGGAAAAGAGGAAAAGCTATAGACATTGTTGGTAATGCTATTAATGTATCTGGCTTAGATTTAACTGATGCCCAATACTCAGTATTGAATTTAGGTTTAGGTTTTTCCCATCGTGTAAGATTAACTTATTTAACACCTTGATTGATCTAAATGGGTTTGTGAAAAACCTTACACTGAGACGTCATTTTTGTACTAATTTAGAGATGACTAATAATATTGAAAGTGTACAACAGGATTATGAGATGGGACAGCCCAATAAAACTGAGGGTCATGATCAATTAAAATTTGATGAATTTTGCAGTATACAAGATCTGGAAGATTTGCTTGGTTTTAATAGTAGTAATGATTCTACACTAATCAGACTCCAGAAACCCATACGTTAACTCAGTCTATGGCAAAAAAAATTCACGTTTTTACCCTATACAGAGTAGAGGGGGAGTTTTAGAAATGTTCCATAGAAGTGTTGAAAAAGAATTTACTAACTTACACCAACAAGATGATACCCATAGACATAATCTTACAAAGTTACAAAAACAAGCTGTGGATGAACTCAGAAAGAATAACAATCTAGTGATAAAGAGATTTGATAAGGGAGGTACCATTGTGGTTTTACACAAACATGATTATATCTCTGAGGCTCATTGACAGCTTAATGACCCCACTACATATAGTCAGATATTAAGCAATCCTATTAATACCATTCAATGACAAATCCATTCTTTGGTAGATGAAGGAGTAGAGAAAGGATATACAGACAAAAAAAAAAATCTGAATTTTTGTGTGTACAATTCCCTAGAACTCCAGCCTTTCATTTATTGCCAAAAGTTCATAAGTCCCTGGAAGACATTAAAGGAAGACCGATAGTGTCAGGTATTGATTCAGTGTTAGAATCACTTTCAGAATGGGTAGATAGTGTACTACAGCCTATGGTGGCTCAGCTGTGGAGCTACTTACGAGATACCAAACATTTATTAAATCTATTGGTTGACTTTAAATGGGAAGATTGTCATAGCTGGGTCACCATAAATGTGGTTTCATTATATTCTTCTATCCCCCATAGATGGGGACTTATGACTATTGAGTTCTTTTTGACTTCTGCCACTGACTTTGATTGTGACCAAATCACCTATTTCATCAAGATAGTCTGGTATCTGCTCAAACATAACTATCTTGAGTTTGATGGACAATTTTATCTCCAGAGATGTGGGACTGTCATGGGCGCAAAATTTGCGCCGTCTTATGCCAACCTTTTTTTAGGTTGGTGGGAGGCATCCCACATCTTTGGAGATAGGAATAGGTTCAGATCGTCGGTGGTCTTTTATAAAAGATTTATCAATGATCTGGTGTTGATATGGAAAGGTACCCAACAGGAAGCTACACAGTTTCTTGAGAGTTTAAATTCAAATGAGGTAGGGATCCAGTTTACCATGGAATGGCATGAAACATCTATTAATTATCTAGACATTATATTAATGTCAGACAAATCGACAAATAAGATTGAGACTAAGATTTATCGAAAACCCATTGCCAAGAATAATTTGTTGCACTCCACAAGTAGTCATCCTAAGAATACTGCTAGAGCAATTGCTAAAGGTCAGTTCATAAGAATGAAACGCAATTGCTCTAGGGAGGATGACTACAGAGAGGAATGCAAGAAATTGACTAATGATCTATTGCAAAGAGGTTATAATAAAAAGATTATACTACGTGTCCAAAAAGAAGTAGATTGTATTCCCAGAGGGGATCTTTTGAAATATAAAATCAGTAAATTGAGCAAAAATGGTAACATGTCCAATAGGAAACATAAGTCTCAGGTCACTTTTGTAACTAGCTATAGTAACCAATATTAACACATTTTTAATATTGTGAAGAAGCATATTCCGATCCTTCTGGCTGATACTAAGCTAAAGGAGGTAGCCAATTCTGGCTGTAGATTTTCATATAGACGGAGTATGACACTTGGAAATATTTTATCCCCTACAGTTCTTCCAAAGAAGGAGACAGGTAGCAGTTGGTTAACACATAAAGGTACCTATAAATGTAATAATGCAAGATGTAAAGCCTGTGATTATATATGTGTTAGCCCTTCATTTGAATCCTACCGTACTGGAAAAAGATTTGAAACCTCTCAGTGCATAAATTGCAGTATGGAGTATATTGTTTATCTTATCTCCTGTATTCAATGCAAACTTCAATATGTTTGTGAGCACATTAGCAATATTAATTGCGAAAAGGAATGTTCTCTCTTAGCAACACATTTTATACATCTGCATCAACAATCGTTAGATACATTTAAATTGCAGGCTATAGAATTGGTGCGAACCCCCAGAAGAGGTGGAGATAGGGTTAAAGAATTATATCGCAGAGAGGCATTCTGGATATTTAAATTGGAGACTAGATACCCCAAGGGCCTCAATTCTACCTTTGATATTATGAATCACTGGGAATCATAGTTTTGATATGAAAGAGGTGTTTAATTCTTATTTTCTATTCAAGTATTGCGTTTATGTAGCTACAAATATTTAACATGTTCCACCTTTGGTGTAAACCTAATCTGTTACAACGTATGTGGCAATCTGTGTAATGTTCTAATATTTAGTGATGACTCTGAAAGGATAAATTAACCCCATATATACAGTATATTTAATGTAAACTAAATCTGTTACAATTTACAGTGGGGCAAAAAAGTATTTAGTCAGCCACCAATTGTGCAAGTTCTCCCACTTAAGAAGATGAGAGAGGCCTGTAATTTCCATCATAGGTATACCTCAACTATGAGAGACAAAATGTGGAAACAAATCCACACAATCACATTGTCTGATTTGTAAAGAATGTATTTGCATATTATGGTGGAAAATAAGTATTTGGTCAATATCAAAAGTTCATCTCAATACTTTGTTATATATCCTTTGTTGGCAATGACAGAGGTCAAACGTTTTCTGTAAGTCTTCACAAGGTTGTCACACACTGTTGCTGGTATGTTGGCCCATTCCTGTATGCAGATCTCCTCTAGAGCAGTGATGTTTTGGGGCTGTCGCTGGGCAACACAGACTTTCAACTCCCTCCAAAGGTTTTCTATGGGGTTGAGATCTGGAGACTGGCTAGGCCACTCCAGGACCTTGAAATGCTCCTTATGAAGCCACTCCTTCGTTGCCTGGGTGGTGTGTTTGGGATCATTGTCATGCTGAAAGACCCAGCCACATTTCATCTTCAATGCCCTTGCTGATGGAAGGAGGTTTGCACTCAAAATCTCACGATACATGGCCCCATTCATTCTTTCATGTACACGGATCAGTCGTCCTGTTCCCTTTGCAGAGAAACAGCCCCAAAGCATGATGTTGCCACCCCCATGCTTCACAGTAGGTATGGTGTTCTTTGGTTGCAACTCAGCATTCTGTCTCCTCTAAACACGACGAGTTGTGTTTCTACCAAACAGTTCTACTTTAGTTTCATCTGACCATATGACATTCTCCCAATCCGCTTCTGGATCATCCAAATGCTCTCTAGCATACTTCAGACGGGCCCGGACATGTACTGGCTTAAGCAGGGGGACACGTCTGGCACTGCAGGATCTGAGTCCCTGGCGGCGTAGTGTGTTACTGATGGTAGCCTTTGTTACGTTGGTCCCAGCTCTCTGCAGGTCATTCACTAGGTCCCCCCGTGTGGTTCTGGGATGTTTTCTCACCGTTCTTGTGATCATTTTGACCCCACGGGGTGAGATCTTGCGGGGAGCCCCAGATCGAGGGAGATTATCAGTGGTCTTGTATGTCTTCCATTTTCTAATTATTGCTCCCACAGTTGATTTCTGCACACCAAGCTGCTTGCCTATTGCAGATTCAGTCTTCCCAGCCTGGTGCAGGTCTATAATTTTGTTTCTGGTGTCCTTCGACAGCTCTTTGGTCTTCACCATAGTCGAATTTGGAGTGTGACTGTTTGAGGTTGTGGACAGGTGTCTTTTATACTGATAACAAGTTCAAACAGGTGCCATTTATACAGGTAATGAGTGGAGGACAGAGGAGCCTCTTAAAGAAGAAGATACAGGTCTGTGAGAGCCAGAAATCTTGCTTGTTTGTAGGTGACCAAATACTTATTTTCCTCCATAATATGCAAATAAATTCTTTCCAAATCAGACAATGTGATTGTCTGGATTTGTTTCCACATTTTGTCTCTCATAGTTGAGGTATACCTATGATGGAAATTACAGGCCTCTCTCATCTTCTTAAGTGGGAGAACTTGCACAATTGGTGGCTGACTAAATACTTTTTTGCCCCACTGTATGTGGCAATCTGTGTAATGTTCTAATATCTAGCTAAGATTCTGAAACGATTAATTAACCCTATATATATATATTCACCAGGTTTAATGAACCAGCATATAAAATGAAATAGCTTTCAATGTATTATATATGAAATTGAAAATATGCAAATTTGAAATATGCCAAGATATGGTCTATGTTGTGCAATCACTATTTAGATCATATTGTTTGTATTAACTAGTACACGTATCATTAGCACCAGCTGTGTTTTTTAATACTGGCCTATATAGGTGTGTAAGTCACCCTCCCCCAATTATCTGTGAGTACAGGGAAACCCGAAACGCGTCCTGTGGCATGGGATGTGACTACACTCTGTTTTTCTTTTTAGTATGTTGTTACGCCTATGCTGCTTGTGTGTTTTTGAATTTTATTATCAATAAATATTTTGGTTTTATGGAGCCGCTCTAGCATCATCCTTTTTCTTTGAGAATTCCAACAGATGCCACACTAGCACGGGCTAATACTCCTCATGTGCCTACCTTGTTTCAGCTAAAGTTACCGTTAGTTCCGGGTTGGTTTCTTCGTGTACTACTATGAAAAGTAGTTCCGTGATGATAGTGAATCCTTACTCTGCGCAGAGTGTATGAGTTTCTTTTGCCAGAAAGTCCCTTAATGAATCCGTTTCAATCCTCAACGATTAATAGATTCCTTCAATGTCAGCAAGCTGAGCTTGTACCATCAACGCGTTTAACCGTTATACACGGCTTTTTCAAGATAGTTAGACGCTATTTACAATGTCTTTATAAACATGCACTTTACAGGTGATTGGTTGATCAATCTACTTCATATCTGGTACTTTGTCTAAAGGTGGAAACTTTATTAAAAACATTTACACATCTTGTTCACATCTATGTGTATGTGAATTATCACGACAATCCACCTTTAATAAAGTTTCCACCTGCGCAGAGTAAGAACCACATCATGCCTCTATTATCTTTCTCTTGTGTATGTGACAGTACCACATCCTGGCTCTATTATCTTCATCTTGTGTGTGTGACAGTACCACATCCTGCCTCTATTATCTTCCTCTTGTGTGTGTGACAGTACCACATCATGCCTCAATTATCTTCCTTTTTTGTGTGTGACAGTACCACATCATGCCTCAATTATCTTCCTTTTGTGTGTGTGACAATACCACATCATGCCTCAATTATCTTCCTTTTGTGTGTGTGACAGTACCACATCATGCCTCTATTATCTTCCTCTTGTGTGTGTGTGACAGTACCACATCATGCCTCAATTATCTTCCTTTTGTGTGTGTGACAGTACCACATCATGCCTCTATTATCTTCCTCTTGTGTGTGTGACAGTACCACATCCTGCCTCTATTATCTTCCTCTTGTGTGTGTGACAGTACCACATCATGCCTCTATTATTTTCCACATGTGTGTGTGACAGTACCACATCCTGCCTCTATTATCTTCCTGTTGTGCGTGTGACACATACAAGAGGATGATAATAAAGGCATCATGTGGTACTGTCACACACACACAAGAGGAAGATAATAGAGGCATGATGTTGTACTGTCACACACACAAGAGGAAGATAATAGAGGCAGGATGTGGTACTGTCACACACACAAGAGGAAGATGATAGAGGCATGATGTGGTACTGTCACACACACATACAAGAGGAAGATAATAGAGGCATGATGTGGTACTGTCACACACACACAATAGGAAGATAACAGACATGATGTGGTACTGTCACACACACATGAGGAAGATAATAAAGGCAGGATGTGGTACTGTCACACACACAAGAGGAAGATAATAGAGACAGTACATGGTACTGTCACACACACACAAGAGGAAGATAATAGAGGCAGGATGTGGTACTGTCACACACACACAAGAGGAAGATGATAGAGGCATGATGTGGTACTGTCACACACACATGAGGAAGATAATAGAGACATGATGTGGTATTGTCACACACACACAAGAGGAAGATAATAGAGGAATGATGTGGTACTGTCACACACACAAGAGGAAGATAATAGAGGCATGATGTGGACAGTACCACATCATGCCTTTATTATCTTCCTCTTGTATGTTTGACAGTACCATATCCTGCCTCTATTATCTTCCTCTTGTGTGTGTGTGTGTGTGACAGTACCACATCATGCCTCTATTATCTTCCTCTTGTGTGTGAGACAGTACCACATCATGCCTCTATTATCTTCCTCTTGTGTGTGTGTGTGACAGTACCACATCCTGCCTCTATTATCTTCCTCTTGTGTGTGTGACAGTACCACATGATGCCTCTATTATCTTCCTCTTGTGTGTGTGACAGTACCACATGATGCCTATTATCTTCCTCTTGTGTGTGTGACAGTTCCACATCATGCCTCTATTATCTTCCTCTTTTGTGTGTGACAGTACCACATCATGCCTCTATTATCTTCCTCTTGTGTGTGTGTGACAGTACCACATCCTGCATCTATTATCTTCCTCTTGTGTATTTCACAGTACCACATCTTGCCTCTATTATCTTGCTCTTGTGTGTGTGTGTATGTGACAGTACCACATCCTGCCTCTATTATCTTCCTCTTATATGTGTGACAGTACCACATCTTGCCTCTATTATCTTGCTCTTGTGTGTGTGTGAGAGAGTACCACATCATGCCTCTATTATCTTCCTCTTGTGTGTGTGACAGTACCACATCATGCCTCTATTATCTTCCTCTTGTGTGTGTGACAGTACCACATCTTGCCTCTATTATCGTCGTCTTGTGTGTGTGACAGTACCACATAATGCCTCTATTATCTTCCTCTTGTGTGTGTGTGACAGTACCACATCATGCCTCTATTATATTCCTCTTGTGTGTGTGACAGTACCACATCTTGCCTCTATTATCGTCGTCTTGTGTGTGTGACAGTACCACATCCTGCCTCTATTATCTTCCTCTGGTGTGTGTGTGACAGTACCACATCATGCCTCTATTATCTTCCTCTTGTGTGTGTGTGACAGTACCACATCATGCCTCTATTATCTTCCTCTGGTGTGTGTGACAGTACCACATTCTGCCTCTATTATCTTCCTCTTGTGTGTGTGACAGTACCAAATCATGCCTCTATTATCTTCCTCTTGTGTGTATGTGGCAGTACCACATCATGCCTCTATTATCTTCCTCTTGTGTGTGTGACAGTACCACATCATAGCTCTATTATCTTCCTCTTGTATGTGTGAGAGTACCACATCATGCCTCTATTATCTTCCTCTTGTGTGTGTGACAGTACCACATCATGCCTCTATTATTGTCCTCTTGTGTGTGTGACAGTACCACATCATGCCTCTATTATCTTCCTCTTGTGTGTGTGACAGTACCACATCATGCCTCTATTATTTTCCTCTTGTGTGTGTGACAGTACCACATCATGCCTCTATTATCTTCCTGTTGTGTGTGTGACAGTACCATATCATGCCTCTATTATCTTCCTCTTGTGTGTGTGTGACAGTACCATATACTGTCTCTATTATCTTCCTTGTGTGTGTGTGACAGTACCACATCCTGCCTCTATTATCTTCCTCATGTGTGTGTGACAGTACCACATCATGCCTCTATCATCTTCCTCTTGTGTGTGTGTGTGACAGTACCACATCCTGCCTCTATTATCTTCCTCTTGTGTGTGTAACAGTACCATATCATGCCCCTATTATCTTCCTCTTGTGTGTGTGTGACAGTACCACATGATGCCTTTATTATCTTCCTCTTGTGTGTGTGACAGTACCAAATGATGCCTCTATTATCTTCCTCTTGTGTGTGTGTGACAGTACCACATGATGCCTTTATTATCTTCCTCTTGTGTGTTTGTGACAGTACCACATTATGCCTTTATTATCTTCCTCTTGTGTGTGTGTGACAGTACCACATGATGCCTCTATTATATTTCCCTTGTGTGTGTGTGACAGTACCACGTCATGCCTCTAATATCTTCCTCTTGTGTGTGTGTGACAGTACCACGTCATGCCTCTAATATCTTCCTCTTGAATGTGTGTGACAGTACCACATCATGTCTATTATCTTCTTCTTGTGTGTGTGACAGTACCACATCATGCTTCTATTATCTTCTTCTTGTGTGTGTGACAGTACCACATCATGCCTCTATTATTTTTCTCATGTGTGTGTGACAGTACCACATCATGCCTCTATTATCTCACTCTTGTGTGTGTGTGTGACAGCACCACATCCTTCCTCTATTATCTTCCTCTTGGGTGTGTGTGACAGTACCACATTATGCCTCTATTATCTTGCTCGTGTGTGTGTGTGACAGTACCACATCATGCCTTTATTATCTTCCTCTTGTATGTTTGACAGTACCATATCCTGCCTCTATTATCTTCCTCTTCTGTGTGTGTGTGTGACAGTCCCACATCATGCCTCTATTATCTTCCCCTTGTGTGTGTGACAGTACCACATCATGCCTCTATTATCTTCCTCTTGTGTGTGTGTGACAGTACCACATCATGCCTCTTTTATCTTCCTCTTGTGTGTGTGACAGTACCACATAATGCCTCTATTATTTTCCTCTTGTGTGTGTGACAGTACCACATTATGCATCTATTATCTTCCTGTTGTGTGTGTGTGACAGTACCACATCCTGCCTCTATTATCTTCCTCTTGTGTGTGTGACAGTACCACATCATGCCTCTATTATCTTCCTCTTGTTTGTGTGACAGTACCACATCATAGCTCTATTATCTTCCTCTTGTTTGTGTGACAATACCACATCATGCCTCTATTATCTTCCCCTTGTGTGTGTGACAGTACCACATCATGCCTCTATAATCTTCCTCTTGTGTGTGTGACAGTACCACATCATAGCTCTATTATCTTCCTCTTGTATGTGTGAGAGTACCACATCATGCCTCTATTATCTTCCTCTTGTGTGTGTGACAGTACCACATCATGCCTCTATTATTTTCCTCTTGAGTGTGTAACAGTACCACATCATGCCTCTATTATCTTCCTCTTGTGTGTGTGACAGTACCACATCATGCCTCTATTATTTTCCTCTTGTGTGCGTGACAGTACCACATCATGCCTCTATTATCTTCCTGTTGTGTGTGTGACAGTTCCACATCATGCCTGTATTATCTTCCTCTTGTGTGTGTGTGACAGTACCATATACTGTCTCTATTATCTTCCTTGTGTGTGTGTGTGACAGTACCACATCATGTCTCTATTATCTTCTTCTTGTGTGTGTGACAATACCACATCATGCCTCTATTATCTTACTCTTGTGTGTGCGTGACAGAACCACATGATGCCTCTATTATCTTCCTCTTGTCTGTGTGACAGTACCACATCCTGCCTCTATTATCTTCCTCATGTGTGTGTGACAGTACCACATCATGCCTCTATTATTTTCCTCTTGTGTGTGTGACAGTACCACATCATGCTTCTATTATCTTCCTGTTGTGTGTGTGTGACAGTACCACATCATGCCTCTATTATCTTCCTGTTGTGTGTGTGACAGTACCACATCATGCCTCTATTATCTTCCTCTTGTGTGTGTGTGACAGTACCATATACTGTCTCTATTATCTTCCTTGTGTGTGTGTGTGTGACAGTACCACATCATGTCTCTATTATCTTCCTCTTGTGTGTGTAACAATACCACATCATGCCTCTATTATCTTACTCTTGTGTGTGCGTGACAGAACCACATGATGCCTCTATTATCTTCCTCTTGTCTGCGTGACAGTACCACATCCTGCCTCTATTATCTTCCTCATGTGTGTGTGACAGTACCACATCATGCCTCTATCATCTTCCTCTTGTGTGTGTGTGACAGTACCACATCCTGCCTCTATTATCTTCCTCTTGTGTGTGTGACAGTACCACATCATGCCTCTATTATCTTCCTCTTGTGTGTGTGTGACAGTACCACATGATGTCTTTATTATCTTCCTCTTGTGTGTGTGACAGTACCACATCATGCCTCTATTATCTTCCTCTTGTGTGTGTGTGACAGTACCACATGATGCCTCTATTATCTTCCTCTTGTGTGTGTGTGTGACAGTACCACATGATGCCTCTATTATCTTCCTCTTGTGTGTGTGTGACAGTACCACATGATGTCTTTATTATCTTCCTCTTGTGTGTGTGACAGTACCACATCATGCCTCTATTATCTTCCTCTTGTGTGTGTGTGAGAGTACCACATGATGCCTCTATTATCTTCCTCTTGTGTGTGTGTGACAGTACCACATGATGCCTTTATTATCTTCCTCTTGTGTGTGTGTGACAGTACCACATGATGCCTCTATTATATTTCCCTTGTGTGTGTGACAGTACCACGTCATGCCTCTAATATCTTCCTCTTGTGTGTGTGTGATAGTACCACGTCATGCCTCTAATATCTTCCTCTTGAATGTGTGTGACAGTACCACATCATGTCTATTATCTTCTTCTTGTGTGTGTGACAGTACCACATCATGCCTCTAATATCTTCCTCTTGTGTGTGTGTGACAGTACCACATCATGCCTCTATTATCTTTCTCTTGTTTGCGTGACAGTACCACATCATGCCTCTATTATCTTCCTCTTGTGTGTGTGACAGTACCACATCATGCCTCTATTATCTTCCTCTTGTGTGTGTGACAGTACCACATCATGCCTCTATTATTTTCCTCTTGTTTGTGTGACAGTACCACATCATGCTTCTATTATCTTCCTGTTGTGTGTGTGTGACAGTACCACATCCTGCCTCTATTATCTTCCTCTTGTGTGTGTGTGACAGTACCATATACTGTCTCTATTATCTTCCTTGTGTGTGTGTGACAGTACCACATCATGTCTCTATTATCTTCCTCTTGTGTGTGTGACAATACCACATCATGCCTCTATTATCTTCTTCTTGTGTGTGTGACAATACCACATCATGCCTCTATTATCTTACTCTTGTGTGTGCGTGACAGAACCACATGATGCCTCTATTATCTTCCTCTTGTCTGTGTGACAGTACCACATCCTGCCTCTATTATCTTCCTCATGTGTGTGTGACAGTACCACATCATGCCTCTATCATCTTCCTCTTGTGTGTGTGTGTGACAGTACCACATCCTGCCTCTATTATCTTCCTCTTGTGTGTGTGACAATACCACATCATGCCTCTATTATCTTACTCTTGTGTGTGCGTGACAGAACCACATGATGCCTCTATTATCTTCCTCTTGTCTGTGTGACAGTACCACATCCTGCCTCTATTATCTTCCTCATGTGTGTGTGACAGTACCACATCATGCCTCTATCATCTTCCTCTTGTGTGTGTGTGTGACAGTACCACATCATGCCTCTATCATCTTCCTCTTGTGTGTGTGTGTGACAGTACCACATCCTGCCTCTATTATCTTCCTCATGTGTGTGTGACAGTACCACATCATGCCTCTATCATCTTCCTCTTGTGTGTGTGTGTGACAGTACCACATCATGCCTCTATCATCTTCCTCTTGTGTGTGTGTGTGACAGTACCACATCATGCCTCTATCATCTTCCTCTTGTGTGTGTGTGACAGTACCACATCATGCCTCTATTATCTTCCTCTTGTGTGTGTGACAGTACAACATGATGCCTTTATTATCTTCCTCTTGTGTGTGTGTGACAGTACCACATGATGCCTTTATTATCTTCCTCTTGTGTGTGTGACAGTACCACATGATGCCTCTATTATCTTCCTCTTGTGTGTGTGTGACAGTACCACATGATGCCTTTATTATCTTCCTCTTGTGTGTGTGTGACAGTACCACATCATGCCTTTATTATCTTCCTCTTGTATGTTTGACAGTACCATATCCTGCCTCTATTATCTTCCTCTTGTGTGTGTGTGTGTGTGTGTGACAGTCCCACATCATGCCTCTATTATCTTCCTCTTGTGTGTGTGACAGTACCACATGATGCCTCTATTATCTTCCTCTTGTGTGTGTGACAGTACCACATGATGCCTCTATTATCTTCCTCTTGTGTGTGTAACAGTACCACATCATGCCTCTATTATCTTCCTCTTTTGTGTGTGACAGTACCACATCATGCCTCTATTATCTTCCTCTTGTGTATGTGTGACAGTACCACATCCTGCATCTATTATCTTCCTCTTGTGTGTTTGACAGTACCACATCTTGCCTCTATTATCTTCCTCTTATATGTGTGACAGTACCACATCTTGCCTCTATTATCTTGCTCTTGTGTGTGTGTGAGAGAGTACCACATCATGCCTCTATTATCTTCCTCTTGTGTGTGTGACAGTACCACATCATTCCTCTATTATCTTCCTCTTGTGTGTGTGACAGTACCACATCATGCCTCTATTATCTTCCTCTTGTGTGTGTGACAGTACCACATCTTGCCTCTATTATCTTCGTCTTGTGTGTGACAGTACCACATCATGCCTCTATTATCTTCCTCTTGTGTGTGTGTGACAGTACCACATCCTGCCTCTATTATCTTCCTCTGGTGTATGTGACAGTACCACATCATGCCTCTATTATCTTCCTCTTGTGTGTGTGTGACAATACCACATCCTGCCTCTATTATCTTCCTCTGGTGTGTGTGACAGTACCACATCCTGCCTCTATTATCTTCCTCTTGTTTGTGTGACAGTATCACATAATGCCTCTATTATCTTCCTCTTGTCTGTATGTGGCAGTACCACATCATGCCTCTATTATCTTCCTCTTGTGTGTGTTACAGTACCACATCATAGCTCTATTATCTTCCTCTTGTGTGTGTGACAGTACCACTTCATGCCTCTATTATTTTCCTCTTGTGTGTGTGACAGTACCACATCATGCTTCTATTATCTTCCTGTTGTGTGTGTGTGACAGTACCACATCATGCCTCTATTATCTTCCTGTTGTGTGTGTGACAGTACCACATCATGCCTCTATTATCTTCCTCTTGTGTGTGTGTGACAGTACCATATACTGTCTCTATTATCTTCCTTGTGTGTGTGTGTGTGACAGTACCACATCATGTCTCTATTATCTTCCTCTTGTGTGTGTAACAATACCACATCATGCCTCTATTATCTTACTCTTGTGTGTGCGTGACAGAACCACATGATGCCTCTATTATCGTCCTCTTGTCTGCGTGACAGTACCACATCCTGCCTCTATTATCTTCCTCATGTGTGTGTGACAGTACCACATCATGCCTCTATCATCTTCCTCTTGTGTGTGTGTGACAGTACCACATCCTGCCTCTATTATCTTCCTCTTGTGTGTGTGTGACAGTACCACATCATGCCTCTATTATCTTCCTCTTGTGTGTGTGTGACAGTACCACATGATGTCTTTATTATCTTCCTCTTGTGTGTGTGACAGTACCACATCATGCCTCTATTATCTTCCTCTTGTGTGTGTGTGACAGTACCACATGATGCCTCTATTATCTTCCTCTTGTGTGTGTGTGTGACAGTACCACATGATGCCTCTATTATCTTCCTCTTGTGTGTGTGTGACAGTACCACATGATGTCTTTATTATCTTCCTCTTGTGTGTGTGACAGTACCACATCATGCCTCTATTATCTTCCTCTTGTGTGTGTGTGAGAGTACCACATGATGCTTCTATTATCTTCCTCTTGTGTGTGTGTGACAGTACCACATGATGCCTTTATTATCTTCCTCTTGTGTGTGTGTGACAGTACCACATGATGCCTCTATTATATTTCCCTTGTGTGTGTGACAGTACCACGTCATGCCTCTAATATCTTCCTCTTGTGTGTGTGTGATAGTACCACGTCATGCCTCTAATATCTTCCTCTTGAATGTGTGTGACAGTACCACATCATGTCTATTATCTTCTTCTTGTGTGTGTGACAGTACCACATCATGCCTCTAATATCTTCCTCTTGTGTGTGTGTGACAGTACCACATCATGCCTCTATTATCTTTCTCTTGTTTGCGTGACAGTACCACATCATGCCTCTATTATCTTCCTCTTGTGTGTGTGACAGTACCACATCATGCCTCTATTATCTTCCTCTTGTGTGTGTGACAGTACCACATCATGCCTCTATTATTTTCCTCTTGTTTGTGTGACAGTACCACATCATGCTTCTATTATCTTCCTGTTGTGTGTGTGTGACAGTACCACATGATGCCTCTATTATCTTCCTCTTGTGTGTGTGTGACAGTACCATATACTGTCTCTATTATCTTCCTTGTGTGTGTGTGACAGTACCACATCATGTCTCTATTATCTTCCTCTTGTGTGTGTGACAATACCACATCATGCCTCTATTATCTTCTTCTTGTGTGTGTGACAATACCACATCATGCCTCTATTATCTTACTCTTGTGTGTGCGTGACAGAACCACATGATGCCTCTATTATCTTCCTCTTGTCTGTGTGACAGTACCACATCCTGCCTCTATTATCTTCCTCATGTGTGTGTGACAGTACCACATCATGCCTCTATCATCTTTCTCTTGTGTGTGTGTGTGACAGTACCACATCCTGCCTCTATTATCTTCCTCTTGTGTGTGTAACAGTACCACATCATGCCTCTATTATCTTCCTCTTGTGTGTGTGACAGTACAACATGATGCCTTTATTATCTTCCTCTTGTGTGTGTGTGACAGTACCACATGATGCCTTTATTATCTTCCTCTTGTGTGTGTGACAGTACCACATGATGCCTCTATTATCTTCCTCTTGTGTGTGTGTGACAGTACCACATCATGCCTTTATTATCTTCCTCTTGTATGTTTGACAGTACCATATCCTGCCTCTATTATCTTCCTCTTGTGTGTGTGTGTGTGTGTGACAGTCCCACATCATGCCTCTATTATCTTCCTCTTGTGTGTGTGACAGTACCACATGATGCCTCTATTATCTTCCTCTTGTGTGTGTGACAGTACCACATGATGCCTCTATTATCTTCCTCTTGTGTGTGTAACAGTACCACATCATGCCTCTATTATCTTCCTCTTTTGTGTGTGACAGTACCACATCATGCCTCTATTATCTTCCTCTTGTGTATGTGTGACAGTACCACATCCTGCATCTATTATCTTCCTCTTGTGTGTTTGACAGTACCACATCTTGCCTCTATTATCTTCCTCTTATATGTGTGACAGTACCACATCTTGCCTCTATTATCTTGCTCTTGTGTGTGTGTGAGAGAGTACCACATCATGCCTCTATTATCTTCCTCTTGTGTGTGTGACAGTACCACATCATTCCTCTATTATCTTCCTCTTGTGTGTGTGACAGTACCACATCTTGCCTCTATTATCTTCGTCTTGTGTGTGACAGTACCACATCATGCCTCTATTATCTTCCTCTTGTGTGTGTGTGACAGTACCACATCCTGCCTCTATTATCTTCCTCTGGTGTATGTGACAGTACCACATCCTGCCTCTATTATCTTCCTCTTGTTTGTGTGACAGTATCACATCATGCCTCTATTATCTTCCTCTTGTCTGTATGTGGCAGTACCACATCATGCCTCTATTATCTTCCTCTTGTGTGTGTTACAGTACCACATCATAGCTCTATTATCTTCCTCTTGTGTGTGTGACAGTACCACATCATGCCTCTATTATTTTCCTCTTGTGTGTGTGACAGTACCACATCATGCTTCTATTATCTTCCTGTTGTGTGTGTGTGACAGTACCACATCATGCCTCTATTATCTTCCTGTTGTGTGTGTGACAGTACCACATCATGCCTCTATTATCTTCCTCTTGTGTGTGTGTGACAGTACCATATACTGTCTCTATTATCTTCCTTGTGTGTGTGTGTGTGACAGTACCACATCATGTCTCTATTATCTTCCTCTTGTGTGTGTAACAATACCACATCATGCCTCTATTATCTTACTCTTGTGTGTGCGTGACAGAACCACATGATGCCTCTATTATCTTCCTCTTGTCTGCGTGACAGTACCACATCCTGCCTCTATTATCTTCCTCATGTGTGTGTGACAGTACCACATCATGCCTCTATCATCTTCCTCTTGTGTGTGTGTGACAGTACCACATCCTGCCTCTATTATCTTCCTCTTGTGTGTGTGACAGTACCACATCATGCCTCTATTATCTTCCTCTTGTGTGTGTGTGACAGTACCACATGATGTCTTTATTATCTTCCTCTTGTGTGTGTGACAGTACCACATCATGCCTCTATTATCTTCCTCTTGTGTGTGTGTGACAGTACCACATGATGCCTCTATTATCTTCCTCTTGTGTGTGTGTGTGACAGTACCACATGATGCCTCTATTATCTTCCTCTTGTGTGTGTGTGACAGTACCACATGATGTCTTTATTATCTTCCTCTTGTGTGTGTGACAGTACCACATCATGCCTCTATTATCTTCGTCTTGTGTGTGACAGTATCACATCATGCCTCTATTATCTTCCTCTTGTGTGTGTGGGACAGTACCACATGATGCCTCTATTATCTTCCTCTTGTGTGTGTGTGTGACAGTACCACATGATGCCTCTATTATCTTCCTCTTGTGTGTGTGTGAGAGTACCACATGATGCCTCTATTATCTTCCTCTTGTGTGTGTGTGACAGTACCACATGATGCCTTTATTATCTTCCTCTTGTGTGTGTGTGACAGTACCACATGATGCCTCTATTATATTTCCCTTGTGTGTGTGACAGTACCACGTCATGCCTCTAATATCTTCCTCTTGTGTGTGTGTGATAGTACCACGTCATGCCTCTAATATCTTCCTCTTGAATGTGTGTGACAGTACCACATCATGTCTATTATCTTCTTCTTGTGTGTGTGACAGTACCACATCATGCCTCTAATATCTTCCTCTTGTGTGTGTGACAGTACCACATCATGCCTCTATTATCTTACTCTTGTGTGTGTGACAGTACCACATCATGCCTCTATTATCTTACTCTTGTGTGTGCATGACAGAACCACATGATGCCTCTATTATCTTCCTCTTGTGTGTGTGATAGTACCGCATCCTGCCTCTATTATCTTCCTCTTGTGTGTGTGTGACAGTACCATATACTGTCTCTATTATCTTCCTTGTGTGTGTGTGTGACAGTACCACATCATGTCTCTATTATCTTCCTCTTGTGTGTGTGACAGTACCACATCATGCCTCTATTATCTTCCTCTTGTGTGTGTAACAGTACCACATCATGCCTCTATTATCTTCCTCTTGTGTGTGTGACAGTACAACATGATGCCTTTATTATCTTCCTCTTGTGTGTGTGTGACAGTACCACATGATGCCTTTATTATCTTCCTCTTGTGTGTGTGACAGTACCACATGATGCCTCTATTATCTTCCTCTTGTGTGTGTGTGACAGTACCACATGATGCCTTTATTATCTTCCTCTTGTGTGTGTGTGACAGTACCACATCATGCCTTTATTATCTTCCTCTTGTATGTTTGACAGTACCATATCCTGCCTCTATTATCTTCCTCTTGTGTGTGTGTGTGTGTGTGACAGTCCCACATCATGCCTCTATTATCTTCCTCTTGTGTGTGTGACAGTACCACATGATGCCTCTATTATCTTCCTCTTGTGTGTGTGACAGTACCACATGATGCCTCTATTATCTTCCTCTTGTGTGTGTAACAGTACCACATCATGCCTCTATTATCTTCCTCTTTTGTGTGTGACAGTACCACATCATGCCTCTATTATCTTCCTCTTGTGTATGTGTGACAGTACCACATCCTGCATCTATTATCTTCCTCTTGTGTGTTTGACAGTACCACATCTTGCCTCTATTATCTTCCTCTTATATGTGTGACAGTACCACATCTTGCCTCTATTATCTTGCTCTTGTGTGTGTGTGAGAGAGTACCACATCATGCCTCTATTATCTTCCTCTTGTGTGTGTGACAGTACCACATCATTCCTCTATTATCTTCCTCTTGTGTGTGTGACAGTACCACATCTTGCCTCTATTATCTTCGTCTTGTGTGTGACAGTACCACATCATGCCTCTATTATCTTCCTCTTGTGTGTGTGTGACAGTACCACATCCTGCCTCTATTATCTTCCTCTGGTGTATGTGACAGTACCACATCCTGCCTCTATTATCTTCCTCTGGTGTGTGTGACAGTACCACATCCTGCCTCTATTATCTTCCTCTTGTTTGTGTGACAGTATCACATCATGCCTCTATTATCTTCCTCTTGTCTGTATGTGGCAGTACCATATCATGCCTCTATTATCTTCCTCTTGTGTGTGTTACAGTACCACATCATAGCTCTATTATCTTCCTCTTGTGTGACAGTACCACATCATGCCTCTATTATTTTCCTCTTGTGTGTGTGACAGTACCACATCATGCTTCTATTATCTTCCTGTTGTGTGTGTGTGACAGTACCACATCATGCCTCTATTATCTTCCTGTTGTGTGTGTGACAGTACCACATCATGCCTCTATTATCTTCCTCTTGTGTGTGTGTGACAGTACCATATACTGTCTCTATTATCTTCCTTGTGTGTGTGTGACAGTACCATATCATGCCTCTATTATCTTCCTCTTGTGTGTGTAACAATACCACATCATGCCTCTATTATCTTACTCTTGTGTGTGTAACAATACCACATCATGCCTCTATTATCTTACTCTTGTGTGTGTAACAATACCACATCATGCCTCTATTATCTTACTCTTGTGTGTGCGTGACAGAACCACATGATGCCTCTATTATCTTCCTCTTGTCTGCGTGACAGTACCACATCCTGCCTCTATTATCTTCCTCATGTGTGTGTGACAGTACCACATCATGCCTCTATCATCTTCCTCTTGTGTGTGTGTGACAGTACCACATCCTGCCTCTATTATCTTCCTCTTGTGTGTGTGACAGTACCACATCATGCCTCTATTATCTTCCTCTTGTGTGTGTGTGACAGTACCACATGATGTCTTTATTATCTTCCTCTTGTGTGTGTGACAGTACCACATCATGCCTCTATTATCTTCCTCTTGTGTGTGTGTGACAGTACCACATGATGCCTCTATTATCTTCCTCTTGTGTGTGTGTGTGACAGTACCACATGATGCCTCTATTATCTTCCTCTTGTGTGTGTGTGACAGTACCACATGATGTCTTTATTATCTTCCTCTTGTGTGTGTGACAGTACCACATCATGCCTCTATTATCTTCCTCTTGTGTGTGTGTGAGAGTACCACATGATGCCTCTATTATCTTCCTCTTGTGTGTGTGTGACAGTACCACATGATGCCTCTATTATCTCCTCTTGTGTGTGTGTGACAGTACCACATGATGCCTCTATTATATTTCCCTTGTGTGTGTGACAGTACCACGTCATGCCTCTAATATCTTCCTCTTGTGTGTGTGTGATAGTACCACGTCATGCCTCTAATATCTTCCTCTTGAATGTGTGTGACAGTACCACATCATGTCTATTATCTTCTTCTTGTGTGTGTGACAGTACCACATCATGCCTCTAATATCTTCCTCTTGTGTGTGTGTGACAGTACCACATCATGCCTCTATTATCTTTCTCTTGTTTGCGTGACAGTACCACATCATGCCTCTATTATCTTCCTCTTGTGTGTGTGACAGTACCACATCATGCCTCTATTATCTTCCTCTTGTGTGTGTGACAGTACCACATCATGCCTCTATTATTTTCCTCTTGTTTGTGTGACAGTACCACATCATGCTTCTATTACCTTCCTGTTGTGTGTGTGTGACAGTACCACATCCTGCCTCTATTATCTTCCTCTTGTGTGTGTGTGACAGTACCATATACTGTCTCTATTATCTTCCTTGTGTGTGTGTGACAGTACCACATCATGTCTCTATTATCTTCCTCTTGTGTGTGTGACAGTACCACATCATGCCTCTATTATCTTACTCTTGTGTGTGCATGACAGAACCACATGATGCCTCTATTATCTTCCTCTTGTGTGTGTGATAGTACCGCATCCTGCCTCTATTATCTTCCTCTTGTGTGTGTGTGACAGTACCATATACTGTCTCTATTATCTTCCTTGTGTGTGTGTGTGACAGTACCACATCATGTCTCTATTATCTTCCTCTTGTGTGTGTGACAGTACCACATCATGCCTCTATCATCTTCCTCTTGTGTGTGTGTGTGACAGTACCACATCATGTCTCTATTATCTTCCTCTTGTGTGTGTGACAGTACCACATCATGCCTCTATCATCTTCCTCTTGTGTGTGTGTGTGACAGTACCACATCCTGCCTCTATTATCTTCCTCTTGTGTGTGTAACAGTACCACATCATGCCTCTATTATCTTCCTCTTGTGTGTGTGACAGTACAACATGATGCCTTTATTATCTTCCTCTTGTGTGTGTGTGACAGTACCACATGATGCCTTTATTATCTTCCTCTTGTGTGTGTGTGACAGTACCACATGATGCCTTTATTATCTTCCTCTTGTGTGTGTGTGACAGTACCACATGATGCCTCTATTATCTTCCTCTTGTGTGTGTGACAGTACCACATGATGCCTCTATTATCTTCCTCTTGTGTGTGTGTGACAGTACCACATGATGCCTTTATTATCTTCCTCTTGTGTGTGTGTGTGACAGTACCACATCATGCCTTTATTATCTTCCTCTTGTATGTTTGACAGTACCATATCCTGCCTCTATTATCTTCCTCTTGTGTGTGTGTGTGTGTGTGTGTGTGTGACAGTCCCACATCATGCCTCTATTATCTTCCTCTTGTGTGTGTGACAGTACCACATGATGCCTCTATTATCTTCCTCTTGTGTGTGTGACAGTACCACATGATGCCTCTATTATCTTCCTCTTGTGTGTGTAACAGTACCACATCATGCCTCTATTATCTTCCTCTTTTGTGTGTGACAGTACCACATCATGCCTCTATTATCTTCCTCTTGTGTATGTGTGACAGTACCACATCCTGCATCTATTATCTTCCTCTTGTGTGTTTGACAGTACCACATCTTTCCTCTATTATCTTCCTCTTATATGTGTGACAGTACCACATCTTGCCTCTATTATCTTGCTCTTGTGTGTGTGTGAGAGAGTACCACATCATGCCTCTATTATCTTCCTCTTGTGTGTGTGACAGTACCACATCATTCCTCTATTATCTTCCTCTTGTGTGTGTGACAGTACCACATCTTGCCTCTATTATCTTCGTCTTGTGTGTGACAGTACCACATCATGCCTCTATTATCTTCCTCTTGTGTGTGTGTGACAGTACCACATCCTGCCTCTATTATCTTCCTCTGGTGTATGTGACAGTACCACATCCTGCCTCTATTATCTTCCTCTGGTGTGTGTGACAGTACCACATCCTGCCTCTATTATCTTCCTCTTGTTTGTGTGACAGTATCACATCATGCCTCTATTATCTTCCTCTTGTCTGTATGTGGCAGTACCACATCATGCCTCTATTATCTTCCTCTTGTGTGTGTTACAGTACCACATCATAGCTCTATTATCTTCCTCTTGTGTGACAGTACCACATCATGCCTCTATTATTTTCCTCTTGTGTGTGTGACAGTACCACATCATGCTTCTATTATCTTCCTGTTGTGTGTGTGTGACAGTACCACATCATGCCTCTATTATCTTCCTGTTGTGTGTGTGACAGTACCACATCATGCCTCTATTATCTTCCTCTTGTGTGTGTGTGACAGTACCATATACTGTCTCTATTATCTTCCTTGTGTGTGTGTGTGTGACAGTACCACATCATGTCTCTATTATCTTCCTCTTGTGTGTGTAACAATACCACATCATGCCTCTATTATCTTACTCTTGTGTGTGCGTGACAGAACCACATGATGCCTCTATTATCTTCCTCTTGTCTGCGTGACAGTACCACATGATGCCTCTATTATCTTCCTCTTGTGTGTGTGTGACAGTACCACATGATGCCTTTATTATCTTCCTCTTGTGTGTGTGTGACAGTACCACATCATGCCTTTATTATCTTCCTCTTGTATGTTTGACAGTACCATATCCTGCCTCTATTATCTTCCTCTTGTGTGTGTGTGTGTGTGTGTGTGACAGTCCCACATCATGCCTCTATTATCTTCCTCTTGTGTGTGTGACAGTACCACATGATGCCTCTATTATCTTCCTCTTGTGTGTGTGACAGTACCACATGATGCCTCTATTATCTTCCTCTTGTGTGTGTAACAGTACCACATCATGCCTCTATTATCTTCCTCTTTTGTGTGTGACAGTACCACATCATGCCTCTATTATCTTCCTCTTGTGTATGTGTGACAGTACCACATCCTGCATCTATTATCTTCCTCTTGTGTGTTTGACAGTACCACATCTTGCCTCTATTATCTTCCTCTTATATGTGTGACAGTACCACATCTTGCCTCTATTATCTTGCTCTTGTGTGTGTGTGAGAGAGTACCACATCATGCCTCTATTATCTTCCTCTTGTGTGTGTGACAGTACCACATCATTCCTCTATTATCTTCCTCTTGTGTGTGTGACAGTACCACATCTTGCCTCTATTATCTTCGTCTTGTGTGTGACAGTACCACATCATGCCTCTATTATCTTCCTCTTGTGTGTGTGTGACAGTACCACATCCTGCCTCTATTATCTTCCTCTGGTGTATGTGACAGTACCACATCCTGCCTCTATTATCTTCCTCTGGTGTGTGTGACAGTACCACATCCTGCCTCTATTATCTTCCTCTTGTTTGTGTGACAGTATCACATCATGCCTCTATTATCTTCCTCTTGTCTGTATGTGGCAGTACCACATCATGCCTCTATTATCTTCCTCTTGTGTGTGTTACAGTACCACATCATAGCTCTATTATCTTCCTCTTGTGTGACAGTACCACATCATGCCTCTATTATTTTCCTCTTGTGTGTGTGACAGTACCACATCATGCTTCTATTATCTTCCTGTTGTGTGTGTGTGACAGTACCACATCATGCCTCTATTATCTTCCTGTTGTGTGTGTGACAGTACCACATCATGCCTCTATTATCTTCCTCTTGTGTGTGTGTGACAGTACCATATACTGTCTCTATTATCTTCCTTGTGTGTGTGTGTGTGACAGTACCACATCATGTCTCTATTATCTTCCTCTTGTGTGTGTAACAATACCACATCATGCCTCTATTATCTTACTCTTGTGTGTGCGTGACAGAACCACATGATGCCTCTATTATCTTCCTCTTGTCTGCGTGACAGTACCACATCCTGCCTCTATTATCTTCCTCATGTGTGTGTGACAGTACCACATCATGCCTCTATCATCTTCCTCTTGTGTGTGTGTGACAGTACCACATCCTGCCTCTATTATCTTCCTCTTGTGTGTGTGACAGTACCACATCATGCCTCTATTATCTTCCTCTTGTGTGTGTGTGACAGTACCACATGATGTCTTTATTATCTTCCTCTTGTGTGTGTGACAGTACCACATCATGCCTCTATTATCTTCCTCTTGTGTGTGTGTGACAGTACCACATCATGCCTCTATTATCTTCCTCTTGTGTGTGTGTGAGAGTACCACATGATGCCTCTATTATCTTCCTCTTGTGTGTGTGTGACAGTACCACATGATGCCTTTATTATCTTCCTCTTGTGTGTGTGTGACAGTACCACATGATGCCTCTATTATATTTCCCTTGTGTGTGTGACAGTACCACGTCATGCCTCTAATATCTTCCTCTTGTGTGTGTGTGATAGTACCACGTCATGCCTCTAATATCTTCCTCTTGAATGTGTGTGACAGTACCACATCATGTCTATTATCTTCTTCTTGTGTGTGTGACAGTACCACATCATGCCTCTAATATCTTCCTCTTGTGTGTGTGTGACAGTACCACATCATGCCTCTATTATCTTTCTCTTGTTTGCGTGACAGTACCACATCATGCCTCTATTATCTTCCTCTTGTGTGTGTGACAGTACCACATCATGCCTCTATTATCTTCCTCTTGTGTGTGTGACAGTACCACATCATGCCTCTATTATTTTCCTCTTGTTTGTGTGACAGTACCACATCATGCTTCTATTATCTTCCTGTTGTGTGTGTGTGACAGTACCACATCCTGCCTCTATTATCTTCCTCTTGTGTGTGTGTGACAGTACCATATACTGTCTCTATTATCTTCCTTGTGTGTGTGTGACAGTACCACATCATGTCTCTATTATCTTCCTCTTGTGTGTGTGACAGTACCACATCATGCCTCTATTATCTTACTCTTGTGTGTGCATGACAGAACCACATGATGCCTCTATTATCTTCCTCTTGTGTGTGTGATAGTACCGCATCCTGCCTCTATTATCTTCCTCTTGTGTGTGTGTGTGACAGTACCACATCATGTCTCTATTATCTTCCTCATGTGTGTGTGACAGTACCACATCATGCCTCTATCATCTTCCTCTTGTGTGTGTGTGACAGTACCACATCCTGCCTCTATTATCTTCCTCTTGTGTGTGTGTGACAGTACCATATACTGTCTCTATTATCTTCCTTGTGTGTGTGTGTGACAGTACCACATCATGTCTCTATTATCTTCCTCTTGTGTGTGTGACAGTACCACATCCTGCCTCTATTATCTTCCTCATGTGTGTGTGACAGTACCACATCATGCCTCTATCATCTTCCTCTTGTGTGTGTGTGACAGTACAACATGATGCCTTTATTATCTTCCTCTTGTATGTGTGTGACAGTACCACATGATGCCTTTATTATCTTCCTCTTGTGTGTGTGACGGTACCACATGATGCCTCTATTATCTTCCTCTTGTGTGTGTGTGTGACAGTACCACATGATGCCTTTATTATCTTCCTCTTGTGTGTGTGTGACAGTACCACATGATGCCTTTATTATCTTCCTCTTGTGTGTGTGTGACAGTACCACATGATGCCTCTATTATATTTCCCTTGTGTGTGTGACAGTACCATGTCATGCCTCTAATATCTTCCTATTGTGTGTGTGTGACAGTACCACGTCATGCCTCTAATATCTTCCTCTTGAATGTGTGTGACAGTACCACATCATGTCTATTATCTTCCTCTTGTGTGTGTGACAGTACCACATCATGTCTCTATTATCTTCCTCTTGTGTGTGTGTGACAGTACCACATCATGCCTCTAATATCTTCCTCTTGTGTGTGTGTGACAGTACCACATCATGCCTCTATTATCTTTCTCTTGTTTGTGTGACAGTACCACATCATGCCTCTATTATCTTCCTCTTGTGTGTGTGACAGTACCACATCCTGCCTCTATTATCTTCCTCATGTGTGTGTGACAGTACCACATCATGCCTCTATCATCTTCCTCTTGTGTGTGTGTGACAGTACCACATCCTGCCTCTATTATCTTCCTTTTGTGTGTGTGACAGTACAACATCATGCCTCTATTATCTTCCTCTTGTGTGTGTGTGACAGTACCACATGATGCCTTTATTATCTTCCTCTTGTATGTGTGTGACAGTACCACATGATGCCTTTATTATCTTCCTCTTGTGTGTGTGACAGTACCACATGATGCCTCTATTATCTTCCTCTTGTGTGTGTGTGTGACAGTACCACATGATGCCTTTATTATCTTCCTCTTGTGTGTGTGTGACAGTACCACATGATGCCTTTATTATCTTCCTCTTGTGTGTGTGTGACAGTACCACATGATGCCTCTATTATATTTCCCTTGTGTGTGTGACAGTACCACGTCATGCCTCTAATATCTTCCTATAGTGTGTGACAGTACCACGTCATGCCTCTAATATCTTCCTCTTGAATGTGTGTGACAGTACCACATCATGTCTATTATCTTCCTCTTGTGTGTGTGACAGTACAACATCATGTCTCTATTATCTTCCTCTTGTGTGTGTGTGACAGTACCACATCATGCCTCTAATATCTTCCTCTTGTGTGTGTGTGACAGTACCACATCATGCCTCTATTATCTTTCTCTTGTTTGTGTGACAGTACCACATCATGCCTCTATTATCTTCCTCTTGTGTGTGTGTGACAGTACCACATCATGCCTTTTTTATCTTCCTCTTGTGTGTGTGACAGTACCACATAATGCCTCTCTTATTTTCCTCTTGTGTGTGTGACAGTACCACATCATGCTTCTATTATCTTCCTGTTTTGTGTGCGTGACAGTACCACATCATGCTTCTATTATCTTCCTGTTGTGTGTGTGTGACAGTACCACATCATGCCTCTATTATCTTCCTGTTGTGTGTGTGACAGTACCACATCCTGCCTCTATTATCTTCCTCTTGTGTGTGTGTGACAGAACCACATGATGCCTCTATTATCTTCCTCTTGTGTGTGTGTGACAGTGCCACATCCTGCCTCTATTAACTTCCTCTTGTGTGTGTGACAGTACCACATCATGCCTCTATTATCTTCCTCTTGTGTGTGTGTGTGACAGTACCACATGATGTCTTTATTATCTTCCTCTTGTGTGTGTGACAGTACCACATCATGCCTCTATTATCTTCCTCTTGTGTGTGTGTGACAGTACCACATGATGCCTCTATTATCTTCCTCTTGTGTGTGTGTGAGAGTACCACATGATGCCTCTATTATCTTCCTCTTGTGTGTGTGTGACAGTACCACATGATGTCTTTATTATCTTCCTCTTGTGTGTGTGACAGTACCACATCATGCCTCTATTATCTTCCTCGTGTGTGTGTGTGAGAGTACCACATGATGCCTCTATTATCTTCCTCTTGTGTGTGTGTGACAGTACCACATGATGCCTTTATTATCTTCCTCTTGTGTGTGTGTGACAGTACCACATGATGCCTCTATTATATTTCCCTTGTGTGTGTGACAGTACCACGTGATGCCTCTAATATCTTCCTCTTGTGTGTGTGTGACATTACCACGTCATGCCTCTAATATCTTCCTCTTGAATGTGTGTGACAGTACCACATCATGTCTATTATCTTCTTCTTGTGTGTGTGACAGTACCACATCATGTCTCTATTATCTTTCTCTTGTGTGTGTGTGACAGTACCACATCATGCCTCTAATATCTTCCTCTTGTGTGTGTGTGTGACAGTACCACATCATGCCTCTATTATCTTTCTCTTGTTTGCGTGACAGTACCACATCATGCCTCTATTATCTTCCTCTTGTGTGTGTGACAGTACCACATCATGCCTCTATTATCTTCCTCTTGTGTGTGTGACAGTACCACATCATGCCTCTATTATTTTCCTCTTGTTTGTGTGACAGTACCACATCATGCTTCTATTATCTTCCTGTTGAATGTGTGTGACAGTACCACATCATGCCTCTATTATCCTCCTCTTGTGTGTGTGTGAGAGTACCACATCATGTCTCTATTATCTTCTTCTTGTCTGTGACAGTACCACATCATGCCTCTATTATCTTCCTCTTGTATGTGTGTGACAGTACCATATCATGCCTCTATTATCTTCCTCTTGTGTGTGTGTGACAGTACCACATCATGCCTCTATTATCTTACTCTTGTGTGTGCATGACAGAACCACATGATGCCTCTATTATCTTCCTCTTGTGTGTGTGTGACAGTACCACATCCTGCCTCTATTATCTTCCTCTTGTGTGTGTGTGACAGAACCACATCATGTCTCTATTATCTTCCTCATGTGTGTGTGACAGTACCACATCATGCCTCTATTATCTTCCTCTTGTGTGTGTGTGACAGTACCACATGATGCCTTTATTATCTTCCTCTTGTGTGTGTGTGACAGTACCACATGATGCCTCTATTATCTTTCCCTTGTGTGTTACAGTACCACGTCATGCCTCAAATATCTTCCTCTTGTGTGTGTGTGACAGTACCACATTATGTCTCTATTATCTTCCTCTTGTGTGTGTGACAATACCACATCATGCCTCTATTATCTTCCTCTTATGTTTGTGACAGTACCACATCATGCCTCTATTATCTTCCTCTTGTATGTGTGTGACAGTACCACATCATGCCTCTATTATCTTCCTCTTGTGATTGTGTGACAGTACCACATCATACCTCTATTATCTTCCTCTTGTGTGTGTGTGACAGTACCACATCATGCCTCTTTTATCTTCCTCTTGTGTGTGTGACAGTACCACATCCTGCCTCTATTATCTTCCTCTTGTGTGTGTGTGACAGTACCACATCATGCCTCTATTATATTTCCCTTGTGTGTGTGTGACAGTACCACATCATGCCTCTATTATATTTCCCTTGTGTGTTTGACAGTACCACATCATGCCTCTATTATCTTCCTCTTGTGATTGTGTGACAGTACCACATCATGCCTCTTTTATCTTCCTCTTGTGTGTGTGACAGTACCATATCCTGCCTCTATTATCTTCCTTGTGTGTGTGTGTGACAGTACCACCTCATGTTTCTATTATCTTCCTCTCGTGTGTGTGACAGTACCACATCATGCCTCTATTATCTTCATCTTGTGTGTGTGTGACAGTACCATATCCTGCCTCTGTTATCTTCCTCTTCTGTGTGTGTGTGACAGTACCACATCATGCCTCTATTATCTTCCTCTTGTGTGTGTGTGTGACAGTACCATATCCTGCCTCTTTTATCTTCCTCTTGTGTGTGTGTGTGACAGTACCACATCATGCCTCTATTATCTTCCTCTTGTGTGTGTGTGACAGTACCACATGATGCCTCTATTATCTTTCTCTTTTGCGTTTGACAGAACCACATCATGCCTCTATTATCTTCCTCTTGTGTGTGTGTGACAGTACCACATAATGTCTCTATTATCTTCCTCATGTGTGTGTGACAGTACCACATAATGCCTCAACCATCTTAATCTTGTGAGTGACAGTACCACATCCTGCCTTTATTATCTTCCTCTTGTCTGTCTGACAGTACCACATGATGCCTCTATTATCTTCCTCGTGTGTGTGTGACAGTACCACATGATGCCTCCATTATCTTTCTCTTGTGTGTTTGACAATACCACATCCTGCCTCTATTATCTTCCTCTTGTGTGTGTGACAGTACCACATGATGCCTCCATTATCTTTCTCTTGTGTGTGTGACAATACCACATCCTGCCTCTATTATCTTCCTCTTGTGTGTGTGACAGTACAACATCATGCCTCTATTATCTTCCTCTTGTGTGTGTGTGACAGTACCACATGATGCCTTTATTATCTTCCTCTTGTGTGTGTGTGTGACAGTACCACATGATGCCTTTATTATCTTCCTCTTGTATGTGTGTGACAGTACCACATGATGCCTTTATTATCTTCCTCTTGTGTGTGTGACAGTACCACATGATGCCTCTATTATCTTCCTCTTGTGTGTGTGTGTGACAGTACCACATGATGCCTTTATTATCTTCCTCTTGTGTGTGTGTGACAGTACCACATGATGCCTTTATTATCTTCCTCTTGTGTGTGTGTGACAGTACCACATGATGCCTCTATTATATTTCCCTTGTGTGTGTGGCAGTACCACGTCATGCCTCTAATATCTTCCTATTGTGTGTGTGTGACAGTACCACGTCATGCCTCTAATATCTTCCTCTTGAATGTGTGTGACAGTACCACATCATGTCTATTATCTTCCTCTTGTGTGTGTGACAGTACAACATCATGTCTCTATTATCTTCCTCTTGTGTGTGTGTGACAGTACCACATCATGCCTCTAATATCTTCCTCTTGTGTGTGTGTGACAGTACCACATCATGCCTCTTTTATCTTTCTCTTGTTTGTGTGACAGTACCACAACATGCCTCTATTATCTTCCTCTTGTGTGTGTGTGACAGTACCACATCATGCCTTTTTTATCTTCCTCTTGTGTGTGTGACAGTACCACATAATGCCTCTCTTATTTTCCTCTTGTGTGTGTGACAGTACCACATCATGCCTCTATTATCTTCCTGTTGTGTGTGTGACAGTACCACATCCTGCCTCTATTATCTTCCTCTTGTGTGTGTGTGACAGAACCACATGATGCCTCTATTATCTTCCTCTTGTCTGTGTGACAGTACCACATCCTGCCTCTATTATCTTCCTCATGTGTGTGTGACAGTACCACATCATGCCTCTATCATCTTCCTCTTGTGTGTGTGTGACAGTGCCACATCCTGCCTCTATTAACTTCCTCTTGTGTGTGTGACAGTACCACATCATGCCTCTATTATCTTCCTCTTGTGTGTGTGTGACAGTATCACATGATGTCTTTATTATCTTCCTCTTGTGTGTGTGACAGTACCACATCATGCCTCTATTATCTTCCTCTTGTGTGTGTGTGACAGTACCACATGATGCCTCTATTATCTTCCTCTTGTGTGTGTGTGAGAGTACCACATGATGCCTCTATTATCTTCCTCTTGTGTGTGTGTGACAGTACCACATGATGTCTTTATTATCTTCCTCTTGTGTGTGTGACAGTACCACATCATGCCTCTATTATCTTCCTCGTGTGTGTGTGTGAGAGTACCACATGATGTCTCTATTATCTTCCTCTTGTGTGTGTGTGACAGTACCACATGATGCCTTTATTATCTTCCTCTTGTGTGTGTGTGACAGTACCACATGATGCCTCTATTATATTTCCCTTGTGTGTGTGACAGTACCACGTGATGCCTCTAATATCTTCCTCTTGTGTGTGTGTGACATTACCACGTCATGCCTCTAATATCTTCCTCTTGAATGTGTGTGACAGTAGCACATCATGTCTATTATCTTCTTCTTGTGTGTGTGACAGTACCACATCATGTCTCTATTATCTTTCTCTTGTGTGTGTGTGACAGTACCACATCATGCCTCTATTATCTTTCTCTTGTTTGCGTGACAGTACCACATCATGCCTCTATTATCTTTCTCTTGTTTGTGTGACAGTACCACATCATGCCTCTATTATCTTTCTCTTGTTTGTGTGACAGTACCACATCATGCCTCTAATATCTTCCTCTTGTGTGTGTGTGTGACAGTACCAAATCATGCCTCTATTATCTTTCTCTTGTTTGCGTGACAGTACCACATCATGCCTCTATTATCTTCCTCTTGTGTGTGTGACAGTACCACATCATGCCTCTATTATCTTCATCTTGTGTGTGTGACAGTACCACATCATGCCTCTATTATTTTCCTCTTGTTTGTGTGACAGTACCACATCATGTTTCTATTATCTTCCTGTTGTATGTGTGTGACAGTACCACATCATGCCTCTATTATCCTCCTCTTGTGTGTGTGTGAGAGTACCACATCATGTCTCTATTATCTTCTTCTTGTCTGTGACAGTACCACATCATGCCTCTATTATCTTCCTCTTGTATGTGTGTGACAGTACCACATCATGCCTCTATTATCTTCCTCTTGTGTGTGTGTGACAGTACCACATCATGCCTCTATTATCTTCCTCTTGTGTTTGTGACAGTACCACATCATGCCTCTATTATCTTACTCTTGTGTGTGCTTGAGAGAACCACATGATGCCTCTATTATCTTCCTCTTGTGTGTGTGTGACAGTACCACATCCTGCCTCTATTATCTTCCTCTTGTGTGTGTGTGACAGTACCACATCATGTCTCTATTATCTTCCTCATGTGTGTGTGACAGTACCACATCATGCCTCTATTATCTTCCTCTTGTGTGTGTGTGTGACAGTACCACATGATGCCTCTATTATCTTTCCCTTGTGTGTTACAGTACCATGTCATGCCTCAAATATCTTCCTCTTGTGTGTGTGTGACAGTACCACATCATGCCTCTATTATCTTCCTCTTGTGTGTGTGACAATACCACATCATGCCTCTATTATCTTCCTCTTGTATGTGTGTGACAGTACCACATCATGCCTCTATTATCTTCCTCTTGTGTGTGTGACAGTACCACATCATGCCTCTTTTATCTTCCTCTTGTGTGTGTGACAGTACCACATCCTGCCTCTATTATCTTCCTCTTGTGTGTGTGTGACAGTACCACATCATGCCTCTATTATATTTCCCTTGTGTGTGTGTGACAGTACCACATCATGCCTCTATTATATTTCCCTTGTGTGTTTGACAGTACCACATCATGCCTCTATTATCTTCCTCTTGTGATTGTGTGACAGTACCACATCATGCCTCTTTTATCTTCCTCTTGTGTGTGTGACAGTACCATATCCTGCCTCTATTATCTTCCTTGTGTGTGTGACAGTACCACCTCATGTTTCTATTATCTTCCTCTCGTGTGTGTGACAGTACCACATCATGCCTCTATTATCTTCCTCTTGTGCGTGTGTGACAGTACCACATAATGCCGCTATTAGCTTCATCTTGTGTGTGTGACAGTACCATATCCTGCCTCTGTTATCTTCCTCTTCTGTGTGTGTGTGACAGTACCACATCATGCATCTATTATCTTCTTCTTGTGTGTGTGTGACAGTACCACATCATGCCTCTATTATCTTCCTCTTGTGTGTGTGTGTGACAGTACCATATCCTGCCTCTTTTATCTTCCTCTTGTGTGTGTGTGTGACAGTACCACATCATGCCTCTATTATCTTCCTCTTGTGTGTGTGTGACAGTACCACATGATGCCTCTATTATCTTTCTCTTGTGCGTTTGACAGAACCACATCATGCCTCTATTATCTTCCTCTTGTGTGTGTGTGACAGTACCACATAATGTCTCTATTATCTTCCTCATGTGTGTGTGACAGTACCACATAATGCCTCAACCATCTTCCTCTTGTGAGTGACAGTACCACATCCTGCCTTTATTATCTTCCTCTTGTCTGTCTGACAGTACCACATGATGCCTCTATTATCTTCCTCGTGTGTGTGTGACAGTACCACATGATGCCTCCATTATCTTTCTCTTGTGTGTGTGACAATACCACATCCTGCCTCTATTATCTTCCTCTTGTGTGTGTAACAGTACCACATGATGCCTCCATTATCTTTCTCTTGTGTGTGTGACAATACCACATCCTGCCTCTATTATCTTCCTCGTGTATGTGTGTGACAGTACCACATGATGCCTCTATTATCTTCCTCGTGTGTGTGTGACAGTACCACATGATGCCTCTATTATCTTCCTCGTGTGTGTGTGACAGTACCACATGATGCCTCTATTATCTTCCTCGTGTGTGTGTGACAGTACCACATGATGCCTCCATTATCTTTCTCTTGTGTGTGTGACAATACCACATGCTGCCTCTATTATCTTCCTCGTGTGTGTGTGACAGTACCACATGATGCCTCCATTATCTTTCTCTTGTGTGTGTGACAATACCACATCCTGCCTCTATTATCTTCCTCTTGCGTGTGTGACAATACCACATCATGCCTCCATTATCTTCATCTTGTGTGTGTGTGCGTGACAGTACCACATGATGCCTCTATTATCTTCCTTGTGTGTGTGTGACAGTACCACATGATGCCTCCATTATCTTTCTCTTGTGTTTGTAACAATACCAAATCCTGCCTCTATTATATTCCTATTGTATGTGTGACAGTACCACATCATGTTTCTATTATCTTCTTCTTGTCTGTGACAGTACCACATCATGCCTCTATTATCCTCCTATTGTGTGTGTGTGACAGTACCACATCATGCCTGTTATCTTCCTCTTGTGTGTGTGTGACAGTACCACATCATGCCTGTTATCTTCCTCTTGTGTGTGTGTGACAGTACCACATCATGCCTGTTATTTTCCTCTTGTGTGTGTGACAGTACCACATCATGCCTCTATTATTTTCCTCTTGTGTATGTGACAGTACCACATCATGCCTCTATTATCTTCCTCTTGTGTGTGTGACAGTACCACATGATGCCTCTATTATTTTCCACTTGTGTGTGTGACAGTAACACATCATGCCTGTTATCTTCCTCTTGTATGTGTGACAGTACCACATCATTCCTCTATTATCTTCCTCTTGTGTGTGTTTGACAGTACCACATCATGCCTCTATTATCTTCCTCTTGTGTGTGTGTGACAGTACCACATCATGCCTCTATTATCTTCCTCTTGTGTGTGTGAAAGTACCACATCATGCCTCTATTATCTTCCTCTTGTGTGTGTTTGACAGTACCACATCATGCCTCTATTATCTTCCTCTTGTGTGTGTGTGACAGTACCACATCATTCCTCTATTATCTTCCTCTTGTGTGTGTGACAGTACCACACCCTGCCTTTATTATCTTCCTCTTGTGTGTATGTGACAGTACCACATCATGCCTCTATTATCTTCCTCTTGTGTGTGTGACAGTACCACATCATGCCTCTATTATCTTCCTCTTGTGTGTGTGACAGTACCACATCATGCCTGTATTATCTTCTTCTTGTGTGTGTGTGACAATACCACATCTTGCCTCCATTATCTTCCTCTTGTGTGTATGACAGTACCACATCATGCCTCTATTATCTTCCTCGTGTGTGTGTGACAGTACCACATCATGCCTCTATTATCTTCCTCTTGTGTGTGTGACAGTACCACATCCTGCCTTTATTATCTTCCTCTTGTGTGTATGTGACAGTACCACATCATGCCTCTATTATCATCCTCTTGTGTGTGTGACAGTACCACATCATGCCTCTATTATCTTCCTCTTGTGTGTGTGACAGTACCACATCATGCCTGTATTATCTTCTTCTTGTGTGTGTGTGACAGTACCACATGATGCCTCCATTATCTTCCTCTTGTGTGTATGACAGTACCACATCATGCCTCTATTATCTTCCTCGTGTGTGTGTGACAGTACCACATCATGCCTCTATTATCTTCCTCTTGTGTTTTTGTGACAGTAACACATCAAGCCTTTATTATCTTCCTATTGTGTGTATGTGACAGTACCACATCATGTCTCTATTATCTTCCTCTTGTGTGTGTGTGACAGTACCACAACCTGCCACTTTTATCTTCCTCTTGTGTGTGTGTGACAGTACCACATCATGCCTCTATTATCTTCCTCTTCTGTGTGTGTCAGTACCACATCATGCCTCTATTATCTTCCTCTTGTGTGTGTGTGACAGTACCACAACCTGCCACTTTTATCTTCCTCTTGTGTGTGTGTGACAGTACCACATCATGCCTCTATTATCTTCCTCTTCTGTGTGTGACAGTACCACATCATGTCTCTATTATTTTCCTCTTGTGTGTGTGACAGTACCACATCATGCCTCTATTATCTTCCTATTGTGTGTGTGTGACAGTACCACATCATGCCTCTATTATCTACCTCTTGTGCATTTGACAGTACCACATCATGCATCTATTATCTTCCTCTTGTGTTTTTGTGACAGTAACACATCATGCCTTTATTATCTTCCTATTGTGTGTATGTGACAGTACCACATCATGTCTCTATTATCTTCCTCTTGTGTGTGTGTGTGTGTGACAGTACCACATCATGCCTCTATTATCTTCCTCTTGTGTGTGTGTGACAGTACCACATCATGCCTCTATTATCTTCCTCTTGTGTGTGTGTGACAGTACCACAACCTGCCACTTTTATCTTCCTCTTGTGTGTGTGTGACAGTACCACATCATGCCTCTGTTATCTTCCTCTTGTGAGTGTGACAGTACCACATAATGCCTCTATTATCTTCCTCTTGTGTGTGTGTGACAGTACCACATGATGCCTCTATTATCTTCCTCTTGTGCGTTTGACAGAACCACATCATGCCTCTATTATCTTCCTCTTGTGTGTGTGTGTGACAGAACCACATAATGTCTCTATTATCTTCCTCATGTGTGTGTGACAGTACCACATAATGCCTCAACCATCTTCCTCTTGTGTGTGACAGTACCACATCCTGCCTTTATTATCTTTCTCTTGTCTGTGTGACAGTACCACATGATGCCTCTATTATCTTCCTTGTGTGTGTGTGACAGTACCACATCATGCCTCTATTATCTTCCTCTTGTGTGTGTGACAGTACCACATCATGCCTCCATTATCTTTCTCTTGTGTGTGTGACAATACCACATCCTGCCTCTATTATCTTCCTCTTGTGTGTGTGACAGTACCACATCATGCCTCCATTATCTTCATCTTGTGTGTGTGTGTGTGTGACAGTACCACATGATGCCTCTATTATCTTCCTCATGTGTGTGTGACAGTACCACATCCTGCCTCTATTATCTTCCTATTGTGTGTGTGTGACAGTACCACATCCTGCCTCTATTATCTTCCTCTTGTGTGTGTGACAGTACCACATGATGCCTCTATTATCTTCCTCGTGTGTGTGTGACAGTACCAAATCCTGCCTCTATTATCTTCCTATTGTGTGTGTGACAGTGCCACATCATGTCTCTATTATCTTCTTCTTGTCTGTGACAGTACCACATCATGCCTCTATTATCCTCCTCTTATGTGTGTGTGACAGTACCACATCATTTCTCTATTATCTTCTTCTTGTCTGTGACAGTACCACATCTTGCCTCTATTATCTTCCTCTTGTGTGTGTGACAATACCACATCATGTCTCTATTATCTTCTTCTTGTCTGTGACAGTACCACATCATGTCTCTATTATCCTCCTCTTGTGTGTGTGTGACAGTACCACATCATGTCTCTATTATCTTCTTCTTGTCTGTGACAGTACCACATCATGCCTCTATTATCTTCCTCTTGTATGTGTGTGACAGTACCATATCATGCCTCTATTATCTTCCTCTTGTGTGTGTGTGACAGTACCACATCATGCCTCTATTATCTTCCTCTTGTGTGTGTGTGACAGTACCACATCATGCCTCTATTATCTTCCTCGTGTGTGTGTGTGACAGTACCACATCCTGCCTCTATTATCTTCCTGTTGTGTGTGTGTGACAGTACCACATCCTGCCTCTATTATCTTCCTCTTGTGCGTTTGACAGTACCACATCCTGCCTCTAGTATCTTCCTCTTGTGTGTGTGTGACAGTACCACATAATGTCTCTATTATCTTCCTCATGTGTGTGTGACAGTACCACATAATGCCTCAATCATCTTCCTCTTGTGTGTGTGTGTGACAGTACCACATCCTGCCTCTATTATCTTCCTCTTGTGTGTGTGTGACAGTACCACATGATGCCTCCATTATCTTTCTCTTGTGTGTTTGACAGTACCACATCATGACTCTAATATCTTCCTCTTGTGTGCGTGACAGTACCAAATCCTGCCTCTATTATCCTCCTCTTGTGTGTGTGTGACAGTAGCACATCATGTCTCTATTATCTTCGTCTTGTCTGTGGCAGTACCACATCTTGCCTCTATTATCTTCCTCTTGTGTGTGTGACAATATCACATAATGCCTCTATTATCTTCCTCTTGTGTTTGTGACAGTACCACATCATGCCTCTATTATCTTCCTCTTGTATGTGTGTGACAGTACCACATCATGCCTCTATTATCTTCCTCTTGTGTGTGTGACAGTACCACATCATGCCTCTATTATCTTCCTCTTGTGTGTGTGCGACAGTACCACATGATGCCTCTATTATCTTCCTCTTGTATGTGTGTGACAGTACCACATCATGCCTCTATTATCTTCCTCTTGTGTTTGTGACAGTACCACATCATGCCTCTATTATCTTCCTCTTGTATGTGCGTGACAGAACCACATGATGCCTCTATTATCTTCCTCTTGTGTGTGTGAAAGTACCACATCCTGCCTCTATTATCTTCCTTTTGTGTGTGTGATAGTACCACATCATGTCTCTATCATCTTCCTCTTGTGTGTGTGTGTGTGTGTGTGTGTGTGACAGTACCACATCCTGCCTCTATTATCTTCCTCTTGTGTGTGTGACAGTACCACATCATGCCTCTATTATCTTCCTCTTGTGTGTGTGTGACAGTATCACATGATGCCTTTATTATCTTCCTCTTGTATGTGTGTGTGTGTGTGTGTGTGTGTGTGACAGTACCACATTGCCTCTAATATCTTCCTCTTGTGTGTGACAGTACCACATCATGTCTCTATTATCTTCCTCTTGTGTGTGTGACAATACCACATCATGCCTCTATTATCTTCCTCTTGTGTTTGTGACAGTACCACATCATGCCTCTATTATCTTCCTCTTGTATGTGTGTGACAGTACCACATCATGCCTCTATTATCTTCCTCTTGTATGTGTGTGACAGTACCACATCATGCCTCTATTATCTTTCTCTTGTGTGTGTGACAGTACCACATCATGCCTCTATTATCTTCCTCTTGTATGTGTGTGACAGTACCACATCATGCCTCTGTCTTCCTCTTGTGTGTGTGTGACAGTACCACATCATGCTTCTATTATCTTCCTGTTGTGTGTGTGACAGTACCACATCATGCCTCTATTATCTTCCTCTTGTGTGTGTGTGACAGTACCACATCATGCCTCTATTATCTTCCTCTTGTGTGTGTGACAGTACCACATCCTGCCTCTATTATCTCCCTTTTGTGTTTGTGTGACAGTACCACATCCTACCTCTATTATCTTCCTCTTGTGTGTGTGACAGTACCACATCATGCCTCTATTATCTTCCTCTTGTGTGTGTGTGACAGTACCACATCCTGCCTCTATCATCTTCCTCTTGTGTGTGTGTGTGACAGTTCCATATCCTGCCTCTATTATCTTCCTTGTGTGTGTGTGTGTGTGACAGTACCACATCATGCCTCTATTATCTTCCTCTTGTGTGTGTGTGACAGTACCACATAATGCCTCTATTATCTTCCTCTTGTGTGTGTGACAGTACCACATCATGCTTCTATTATCTTCCTGTTGTGTGTGTGACAGTACACATCATGCCTCTATTATCTTCCTCTTGTGTGTGTGTGACAGTACCACATCATGCCTCTATTATCTTCCTCTTGTGTGTGTGACAGTACCACATCATGCCTCTATTATCTTCCTCTTGTGTGTGTGTGACAGTACCACTTCCTGCCTCTATCATCTTCCTCTTGTGTGTGTGACAGTACCACATCATGCCTCTATTATCTTCCTCTTGTGCGTTTGACAGAACCACATCATGCCTCTATTATCTTCCTATTGTGTGTGTGACAGTACCACATAATGCCTCAATCATCTTCCTCTTGTGTGTGTGTGTGACAGTACCACATCCTGCCTTTATTATATTCCTCTTGTGTGTGTGACAGTACCACATCCTGCCTCTATTATCTTCCTCTTGTGTGTGTGTGACAGTACAACATGATGCCTTTATTATCTTCCTCTTGTGTGTGTGTGACAGTACCACATGATGCCTCTATTATCTTCCTCTTGTGTATATGACAGTACCACCTGATGCCTCTATTATCTTCCTCTTGTGTGTGTGTGACAGTACCACATCCTGCCTCTATTATCTTCCTCTTGTGTATGTGACAGTACCACATCATGCCTCTATTATCTTCCTCTTGTGTGTGTGTGACAGTACCACCTGATGCCTCTATTATCTTCCTCTTGTGTGTGTGTGACAGTACCACATGATGCCTCTATTATCTTCCTCTTGTGTGTGTGTGACAGTACCACATGATGCCTCCATTATCTTTCTCGTGTGTGTGTGACAATACCACATCCTGCCTTTATTATCTTCCTTTTGTGTGTGTGTGACAGTACCACATCATGCCTCTATTATCTTCATCTTGTGTGTGTGTGTGTGTGACAGTACCACATGATGCCTCTATTACCTTCCTCTTGTGTGTGTGTGACAGTACCACATGATGCCTCCATTATCTTTCTCTTGTGTGTGTGACAGTACCACATCATGCCTCTATTATCTTCTTTTTGTGTGTGTGTGACAGTACCACATCATGCCTCTATTATCTTCTTCTTGTCTGTGACAGTACCACATCTTGCCTCTATTATCCTCCTCTTGTGTGTGTGTGTGCGACAGTACCATATCATGCCTCTATTATCTTCCTCTTGTGTGTGTGACAGTACCACATCATGCCTCTATTATCTTCTTCTTGTGTGTGTGACAGTACCCCATCATGCCTCTATTATCTTCCTTTTGTGTGTGTGTGACAGTACTACATCATGCCTCAATTATCTTCTTTTTGTGTGTGTGTGACAGTACCACATCATGCCTCTATTATCTTCTTTTTGTGTGTGTGTGTGACAGTACCACATCATGCCTCTATTATCTTTGTCTTGTGTGTGTCAGTACCACATTATGCCTCTATTATCTTCTTCTTGTGTGTGTGTGTGACAGTACCACATTATGCCTGTTATCTTCCTCTTGTGTGTGTGTGACAGTACCACATCATGCCTCTATTATCTTTGTCTTGTGTGTGTCAGTACCACATCATGCCTCTATTATCTTCTTCTTGTGTGTGTGTGTGTCAGTACCACATCATGCCTCTATTATCTTTCTCTTGTGTGTGTGTGACAGTACCACATCATGCCTTTATTACCTTCCTCTTGTGTGTGTGTGACAGTACCACATGATGCCTGTTATTTTCCTCGTGTGTGTGACAGTACCACATCATGCCTCTATTATCTTCCTCTTGTGTATGTGACAGTACCACATCCTGCCTCTATTATTTTCCTCTTGTGTGTGTGACAGTACCACATGATGCCTCTAGTATCTTCCTCTTGTGTGTGTGACAGTAACACTTCATGCCTGTTATCTTCCTCTTGTATGTGTGACAGTACCCCATCATTCCTCTATTATCTTCCTCTTGTGTGTGTGACAGTACCACATCATGCCTCTATTATCTTCCTCTTGTGTGTGTGACAGTACCACATCCTGCTTTTATTATCTTCCTCTTGTGTGTATGTGACAGTACCACATCATGCCTCTATTATCTTCCTCTTGTGTGTGTGACAGTACCACATCATGTCTGTTATCTTCCTCTTGTGTGTGTGTGACAGTACCACATCATGCCTGTATTATCTTCTTCTTGTGTGTGTGAAAGAACCACATCTTGCCTCCATTATCTTCCTCTTGTATGTGTGACAGTACCACATCATGCCTCTATTATCTTCCTCGTGTGTGTGTGTGTGACAGTACCACATCATGCCTCTATTATCTTCCTCTTGTGTGTGTGTGACAGTACCACAACCTGCCACTTTTATCTTCCTCTTGTGTGTGTGACAGTACCACATCATGCCTCTATTATCTTCCTCTTGTGAGTGTGACAGTACTACATCATGCCTCTATTATCTTCCTCTTGTGTGTGTGACAGTACCACATCATGTCTCTATTATTTTCCTCTTGTGTGTGTGTGACAGTACCACATCATGCCTCTATTATCTACCTCTTGTGCATTTGACAGTACCACATCATGCCTCTATTATCTTTCTCTTGTGAGTGTGACAGTACCACATCATGCCTCTATTATCTTCCTCTTGTGTGTGTGACAGTACCACATCATGTCTCTATTACTTTCCTCTTGTGTGTGTGTGTGACAGTACCACATCATGCCTCTATTATCTTCCTCTTGTGTGTGTGTGACAGTACCACATCATTCCTCTATTATCTTCCTCTTGTGTGTGTGTGACAGTACCACAACCTGCAACTTTTATCTTCCTCTTGTGTGTGTGTGTGACAGTACCACATCATGCATTTATTATCTTCCTCTTGTGAGTGTGACAGTACCACATCATGCCTCTATTATCTTCCTCGTGTGTGTGTGTGACAGTACCACATCATGCCTCTATTATCTTCCTCTTGTGTGTGTGTGACAGTACCACAACCTGCCACTTTTATCTTCCTCTTGTGTGTGTGACAGTACCACATCATGCCTCTATTATCTTCCTCTTGTGAGTGTGACAGTACTACATCATGCCTCTATTATCTTCCTCTTGTGTGTGTGACAGTACCACATCATGTCTCTATTATTTTCCTCGTGTGTGTGTGTGACAGTACCACATCATGCCACTATTATCTACCTCTTGTGCATTTGACAGTACCACATCATGCCTCTATTATCTTCCTCTTGTGAGTGTGACAGTACCACATCATGCCTCTATTATCTTCCTCTTGTGTGTGTGACAGTACCACATCATGTCTCTATTATCTTCCTCTTTTGTGTGTGACAGTACCACATCATGCCTCTATTATCTTCCTCTTGTGTATGTGTGACAGTACCACATCCTGCATCTATTATCTTCCTCTTGTGTGTGTGACAGTATCACATCATGTCTCTATTATTTTCCTCTTGTGTATGTGACAGTACCACATCATGCCACTATTTTCTTCCTCTTGTGTGTGTGTGACAGTACCACATCATGCCTCTATTATCTACCTCTTGTGCATTTCACAGTACCACATCATGCATCTATTATCTTCCTCTTCGGTGTCTGACAGTACCACATCCTGCCTCTATTATGTTCCTCTTGTGTGTGTGTGACAGTACCACATCCTACCTCTATTATCTTCCTCTTGTGTGTGTGTGAGAGTACCACATGATGCCTCTATTATCTTCCTCTTGTGTGTGTGCGACAGTTCCACATGATGCCTCTATTATCTTCCTCTTGCGTGTGTGTGTGTGTGTGACAGTACCACATCATGCCTCTATTATCTTTCTCTTGTGTTTGTGACAGTACAACATCATGACTCTAATATCTTCCTCTTGTGTGTGTGACAGTACCACATCCTGCCTCTATTATCTTCCTCTTGTGGGTGTGACAGTACCACATGATGCCTCTATTATGTTCCTCTTGTGTGTGTGACAGTACCACATCATGCCTCTATTATGTTCCTCTTGTGTGTGTGTGACAGTACCACATCATGCCTCTATTATCTTTCTCTTGTGTTTGTGACAGTACAACATCATGACTCTAATATCTTCCTCTTGTGTGTGTGACAGTACCACATCATGCCTCTATTATGTTCCTCTTGTGTGTGTGTGTGTGACAGTACCACATCCTGCCTCTATTATCCTCCTCGTGTGTGTGACCGTACCACATCCTGCCTCTATTACCTTCCTCTTGTGTGTGACAGTACCATATCATGCCTCTATTATCTTCCTCTTGCGTGTGACAGTATCCCATCCTGCCTCTATTATCTTCCTTGTGTGTGTGTGTGTGACAGTACCACATCCTGCCTCTATTACCTTCCTCTTGTGTGTGACAGTACCATATCATGCCTCTATTATCTTCCTCTTGCGTGTGACAGTACCCCATCCTGCCTCTATTATCTTCCGTGTGTGTGTGTGTGTGTGTGTGTGTGACAGTACCACATCCTACCTCTATTATCTTCCTCTTGTGTGTGTGTGTGTGCGCGACAGTACCACATGATGCCTCTATTATCTTCCTCTTGTGTGTGTGTGTGACAGTACCACATGATGCCTCTATTATCTTTCTCTTGTGTTTGTGACAGTACCACATCCTGCCTCTATTATCTTCCTCTTGTGGGTGTGACAGTACCACATGATGCCTCTATTATGTTCCTCGTGTGTGTGTGACAGTACCATATCATGCCTCTATTATGTTCCTCTTGTGTGTGTGTGTGACAGTACCACATCCTGCCTCTATTATCCTCCTCGTGTGTGTGTGTGACAGTACCACATCCTGCCTCTATTATCTTCCTCTTGTGTGTGACAGTACCATATCCTGCCTCTATTATCTTATGTGTGTGCGTGTGCGACAGTACCACATCCTGCCTCTATTATCTTCCTCTTGTGTGTGACAGTACCACATCATGCCTCTTATCTTCCTCTTGCGTGTGACAGTACTACATCATGCCTCTATAATGTTCTTTGTGTGTGTGACAAGATATATTATATTTTTATGTTTTCATTTTGCAGGAGACATCCTGATTATCAATATTCCACTTTTAACATTGTTGCATAATTTTTGTGTTTTGTTACTATATATGTTAAATTGTATCCATGCACACAGCGCTCCTCGTTCCTTTACCAGTACCACATCACAGGAATACAAGAAAATTAAGAAAGAATCAAAACAGCACAGTATTTATTTTCAGAACCAAAATGAAAAAGGCAACATCTTAATAATAATTACTTACAATATATAGTGATTTTCTCTGGATTGGACACTATGATTTTCTTAGAACTGAAGAGGTTAAAAAGGCAAAACATTCTCGTAGAACAATATCACCTCCGAAGCAATAATTTTTATGCATACCTACAGGTACGCCATTATATTGAAAGAGCCAACAGAGAAGTGGCAACTGATTGGGGATGGTCTCAAATAGCTCCGGGCCTAAAACTCTACCATGCAGGGAAACGGTCGATTGCCTGGTGGTATCAAAAAGTTCTGACAAATAAGGGTTTGGAACATATCAACCTGGCCAAAGAAAAATTTATTAAATACTTTGAAAGGCTACAAGGAGAAGATATATTAGAAAGTATTAAACTTGCGGCCGAGGCGACTTCAAGTATCAGTTGGAGAGAGTCACAGTGCAAAATCACAAACAATTTTTACTTGACTCCAGCTAGAATAGCAAAATGGACGGAGCCAAAGACAGGGAGCTGTTTTAAATGCACAAAGGCAGGGGCAGACCTTTTACACTGCATCTGGAGTTGCCCAAAAGTAAGGCAATACTGGGCTAAAGCTCAGTACTGGTTAAACTGTCATCTTCAGGGTAAAATAGAGCTACAGGCAGTACATATATTTTTTCTAAAAAAATCGGCCATTACGGGGGACAGACAGTTGGTCAATTTAGTTATACTGATAGCACGTAGTTTACTTTTCAAAAAATGGAGACAAAGAGAAACTCCCTGTTTGAGGGAAGTTACCAACATCATTAAAACACAGATGCTGGTAGAGAGGCAGAACCTCAAGGCTGATTCAGAAAAACAGTTTAAGAATTATTTTAAAAAATGGGGAAGCCTGATCAGCTCATGGTCACCAGAGCAGCAGGGTTATTTTCTAAAGCCCTTTCAGAACGCAGTACCATTTTTAAATCTGACGGTATCCGGCATATTGCCTAGGTCATGGTTAACAGAGAGGGTCTGCTGATTCAGGGTAATGTAAGCAGGGGGTGCATTGATCAGAACCTTTTTTTTTTTTTTTTTTTTTTTTTTTTTTCTCCTCTCTCTTTCCCCCCTCTTTCCCTGCCGCCCTTCTCCCCTTCCCCCGCAGCACTGCATTTTCTGGCAGTCGAGGTACATAGATTGATTGTTGGTTTTCTTTTTGTTCTTTTGTTCTTCTTTTTTAATCTATGTCAAAATCAAGTGTACGCAAAGTAGATTTTTTGCCTTTCCCTTTGGAAGGATTATTTCAAGTATGGAAAAGGTGAAGTCAGAAAAATTGTCTTATCTCATGTTTTTGTATATATAGTCACTCCCGGCACGGGAGGAATCTAAGATAATTAGGACATAAGATATGTTTCGTCAATGTACATGTGTGTATAAACAAAGTTATATATTTTCTGAATCCAGTTTATTGTATAATACGATGAATCTCAATAAAAAAAAATTTAAAAAAAAAAAAAGGCAAAACATTTAGTTGCAAGTGTCTTCAAAATGAGTGACAGCAAATGGCGGCTAATAAAATAAGGGAACAATCAACTTTTCCAAAGCATTTTCAGACTAATGTAAAACCAAGGGCTGAGTAAGGAACATCAGAGGACAAGAATACATGTGATGGTGCACACGTGCATACTGACCTGCCATAACAGGGCTGAGTAAGGAACATTAGAGGACAAGAATAAATGTGATGGTGCACACGTGCATACTGACCTGCCATAACAGGGCTGAGTAAGGAACATCAGAGGACAAGAATAAATGTGATGGTGCACACATGCATACTGACCGGCCATAACAGGGCTGAGTAAGGAACATCAGAGGACAAGAATAAATGTGACGGTGCACACATCCATACTGACCTGCCATAACAGGGCTGAGTAAGGAACATCAGAGGACAAGAATAAATGTGATGGTGCACACGTGCATACTGACCTGCCATAACAGGGCTGAGTAAGGAACATCAGAGGACAAGAATAAATGTGATGGTGCACACATGCATACTGACCTGCCATAACAGGGCTGAGTAAGGAACATCAGAGGACAAGAATACATGTGACGGTGCACACGTGCATACTGACCTGCCATAACAGGGCTGAGTAAGGAACATCAGAGGACAAGAATGTGATGGTGCACACATGCATACTGACCGGCCATAACAGGGCTGAGTAAGGAACATCAGAGGACAAGAATAAATGTAATGGTGCACACATGCATACTGACCGGCCATAACAGGGCTGAGTAAGGAACATTAGAGGACAAGAATGTGACGGTGCACACATCCATACTGACCGGCCATAACAGGGCTGAGTAAGGAACATCAGAGGACAAGAATACATGTGATGGTGCACACATCCATACTGACCTGCCATAACAGGGCTGAGTAAGGAACATCAGAGGACAAGAATAAATGTGATGGTGCACACGTGCATACTGACGTGCCATAACAGGGCTGAGTAAGGAACATGAGAGGACAAGAATAAATGTGATGGTGCACACATGCATACTGACCTGCCATAACAGGGCTGAGTAAGGAACATCAGAGGACAAGAATACATGTGACGGTGCACACATGCATACTGACCTGCCATAACAGGGCTGAGTAAGGAACATCAGAGGACAAGAATAAATGTGATGGTGCACACATCCATACTGACCTGCCATAACAGGACTGAGTAAGGAACATCAGAGGACAAGAATAAATGTGACGGTGCACACATCCATACTGACCTGCCATAACAGGGCTGAGTAAGGAACATCAGAGGACAAGAATACACGTGATGGTGCACACATGCATACTGACCTGCCATAACAGGGCTGAGTAAGGAACATCAGAGGACAAGAATACACGTGATGGTGCACACATGCATACTGACCTGCCATAACAGGGCTGAGTAAGGAACATCAGAGGACAAGAATAAATGTGATGGTGCACACACGCATACTGACCTGCCATAACAGGGCTGAGTAAGGAACATCAGAGGACAAGAATAAATGTGATGGTGCACACATGCATACTGACCTGCCATAAAAGGGCTGAGTAAGGAACATCAGAGGACAAGAATACATGTGATGGTGCACACATGCATACTGACCTGCCATAACAGGACTGAGTAAGGAACATCAGAGGACAAGAATAAATGTGATGGTGCACACGTGCATACTGACCTGCCATAACAGGGCTGAGTAAGGAACATCAGAGGACAAGAATACATGTGATGGTGCACACATCCATACTGACCTGCCATAACAGGGCTGAGTAAGGAACATCAGAGGACAAGAATACATGTGATGGTGCACACATCCATACTGACCTGCCATAACAGGGCTGAGTAAGAAACATCAGAGGACAAGAATACATGTGACGGTGCACACATGCATACTGACCTGCCATAACAGGGCTGAGTAAGGAACATCAGAGGACAAGAATAAATGTGATGGTGCACACATCCATACTGACCTGCCATAACAGGACTGAGTAAGGAACATCAGAGGACAAGAATAAATGTGACGGTGCACACGTGCATACTGACCTGCCATAACAGGGCTGAGTAAGGAACATGAGAGGACAAGAATACATGTGATGGTGCACACATGCATACTGACCTGCCATAACAGGGCTGAGTAAGGAACATCAGAGGACAAGAATAAATGTGATGGTGCACACATCCATACTGACCTGCCATAACAGGGCTGAGTAAGGAACATCAGAGGACAAGAATAAATGTGATGGTGCACACGTGCATACTGACCTGCCATAACAGGGCTGAGTAAGGAACATCAGAGTACAAGAATAAATGTGATGGTGCACACATGCATACTGACCTGCCATAACAGGGCTGAGTAAGGAACATCAGAGGACAAGAATACATGTGATGGTGCACACATCCATACTGACCTGCCATAACAGGACTGAGTAAGGAACATCAGAGGACAAGAATACATGTGACAGTGCACACGTGCATACTGACCTACCATAACAGGGCTGAGTAAGGAACATCAGAGGACAAGAATAAATGTGATGGTGCACACGTGCATACTGACCTGCCATAACAGGGCTGAGTAAGGAACATCAGAGGACAAGAATAAATGTGATGGTGCACACATGCATACTGACCTGCCATAACAGGGCTGAGTAAGGAACATCAGAGGACAAGAATAAATGTAATGGTGCACACGTGCATACTGACCTGCCATAACAGGGCTGAGTAAGGAACATCAGAGGACAAGAATAAATGTGATGGTGCACACATCCATACTGACCTGCCATAACAGGGCTGAGTAAGGAACATCAGAGGACAAGAATAAATGTGATGGTGCACACATCCATACTGACCTGCCATAACAGGGCTGAGTAAGGAACATCAGAGGACAAGAATAAATGTGATGGTGCACACATCCATACTGACCTGCCATAACAGGGCGGTGTTGTCACTCAATAACAGATATTATTCTCCGTCACTTTATCTGTGTTCATGTCACAGCCTCAATTCCACGCTCCACTCTGTAAACTGCTGTGATTATCACTTGCACGTATATTATTTGACTTTTAAATCTGAATTGTTTTGCATTGTTAGACATATGCACATCAGAGATTCATGAAGCACATTTAAAGGTACAACGAAATCAAAAACAGAATTTATGCTTACCTGATAAATTACTTTCTCCAACGGTGTGTCCGATCCACGGCGTCATCCATTACTTGTGGGATATTCTCCTCCCCTACAGGGAAAGGCAAGGAGAGCACACAGCAAGAGCTGTCCATATAGCTCCCCCTCTGGCTCCGCCCCCCAGTCATTGGACCGACGGTTAGGAGAAAAAGGATAAACTATAGGGTGCCGTGGTGACTGTAGTGTATAAAGAAAAAGAAAACATTTTCAAACCTGATTAAAAAACCAGGGCGGGCCGTGGACCGGACACACCGTTGGAGAAAGTAATTTATCAGGTAAGCATAAATTCTGTTTTCTCCAACATTGGTGTGTCCGGTCCACGGCATCATCCATTACTTGTGGGAACGAATACCAAAGCTTTAGGACACGGATGAAGGGAGGGAGCAAATCAGGTTACCTAAACAGAAGGCACCACGGCTTGCAAAACCTGTCTCCCAAAAACAGCCTCCGAAGAAGCAAAAATATCAAATTTGTAAAATTTGGCAAAAGTGTGCAGAGAAGACCAAGTCGCTGCCTTACATATCTGATTAACAGAAGCCTCGTTCTTGAAGGCCCATGTGGAAGCCACAGCCCTAGTGGAGTGACCTGTGATTCGTTCAGGAGGCTGCCGTCCGGCAGTCTCATAAGCCAATCGGATAATGCTTTTCAGCCAGAAAGAAAGAGAGGTAGCAATAGCTTTTTGTCCTCTCCTCTTCCCAGAGTAAACGACAAACAAGGATGAGGTTTGTCTAAAATTCTTTGTTGCTTCTAAATAGAACTTTAAAGCACGGACTACATCTAAATTGTGTAACAAATGTTCCTTCTTTGAAACTGGATTCGGGCACAGAGAAGGAACATCTATTTCCTGGTTAATATTCTTGTTGGAAACAACTTTTGGAAGAAAACCAGGCTTGGTACGCAAAATAACCGTATCTGATTGGAACACCAGATAGGGTGGATCACACTGCAAAGCAGATAATTCAGAAACTCTTCTAGCAGAAGAAATAGCAACCAAAAACAGAACTTTCCAAGATAGCAACTTGATATCTATGGAATGTAAGGGTTCAAACGGAACCCCCTGAAGAACTGAAAGAACTAAATTTAGACTCCAAGGAGGAGTCAAGGGTCTGTAAACAGGTTTGATTCTGACCAAAGCCTGTACAAAAGCTTGTACCTCTGGCACAGCTGCCAGTCGTTTGTATAACAAGACAGATAAAGCAGAAATCTGTCCTTTAGAGAACTCACTGACAATCCCTTATCCAAACCTTCTTGGAGAAAGGAGAGGATCTTAGGAATTTTAATCTTACTCCAGGAGAATCCCTTGGATTTACACCAACAGAAATATATTTTCCATATTTTATGGTAAATCTTTCTTGTCACAGGTTTTCTGGCTTGGACCAGAGTATCTATCACTGAATCTGAAAACCCACGCTTGGATAAAATCAAACGTTCAATTTCCAAGCAGTCAACTGCAGAGAAATTAGATTTGGATGTTCGAATGGACCTTGTACTAGAAGATCCTGTCTCAAAGGTAGCTTCCAGAGTGGAGCCGATGACATATTCACCAGGTCTGCATACCAAGTCCTGCGCGGCCACGCAGGAGCTATCAGAATCACAGAGGCCTTCTCCTGTTTGATCCTGGCTACAAGCCTGGGAAGGAGAGGGAACGGTGGAAACGCATAAGCTAGGTTGAACGACCAAGGCGCCACTAATGCATCCACTAGAGTGGCCTTGGGATCAATGGATCTGGACCCGTAACAAGGAACCTTGAAGTTCTGACGAGACGCCATCAGATCCATGTCTGGAATGCCCCATAATTGAGTCAACTGGGCAAACACCTCCGGGTGGAGTTCCCACTCCCCCGGATAGAAAATCTGACGACTCAGATAATCCGCCTCCCAGTTGTCTACTCCTGGGATGTGGATTGCAGATAGGTGGCAGGAGTGATCCTCCGCCCATTTGATGATCTTGGATACCTCTCTCATCGCCAAGGAACTCCTTGTTCCTCCCTGATGGTTGATGTAAACTACAGTCGTCATGTTATCTGACTGGAATCCGGCCTTCGCTAGATGAGGCCAAGCCCGGAGAGCATTGAACATCGCTCTCAGTTCCAGGATGTTGATCGGGAGAAGAGACTCTTCCCGAGACCATAAACCCTGAGTTTTCAGGGAATCCCAGACCGCGCCCCAGCCTGATAGAGTGGCGTCGGTCGTGACAATCACCCACTTTGGTCTGCAGAAACTCATTCCCTGAGACAGGTGATCCTGTCTACTGGAGCATGCACAGTTGTAATGGTCTTAGATGAATTCGAGCAAAAGGAACTATGTCCATTGCTGCAACCATCAACCCTACTACTTCCATGCACTGAGCTATGGAAGGCTGCAGAATAGAGAGAAGAACTTGACAAGTGTTTAGAAGCTTTGACTTTCTGACTTCTGTCAGGAAGATCTTCATTTCAAAAGAATCTATTATTGTTCCCAAAAAGGGAACTCTTGTCGACGGAGACAGGGAACTCTTTTCTACGTTCACCTTCCACTCGTGAGATCTGAGAAAGGCTAGAACAATGTCTGTATTTGCTTTTGCCTTGGAAAGAGACGACGCTTGAATTAGAATGTCGTCCAGATAAGGTGCCACTGCAATGCCCCTTGGTCTTAGAACCGCTATAAGGGACCCGAGCACCTTTGTGAAATTCTGGGAGCAGTGGCAAGTCCGAATGGAGAGCCACGAACTGATAATGTTTGTCCAGAAAAGCGAACCTTAGGAACTGATGATGATCTTTGTGGATAGGAATATGTAGATACGCATCCTTTAAATCCACGGTAGTCATATATTGACCCTCCTGGATTGTAGGTAAAATTGTTCGAATGGTTTCCATTTTGAACGATGGAACTCTGAGAAATTTGTTTAGAATTTTTAAATCCAGAATTGGTCTGAAAGTTCCCTCTTTTTTGGGAACTACAAACAGATTTGAGTAAAAACCCCTGACCTTGTTCCACAGTTGGAACTTGGTGTATCACTCCCATCTTTAACAGGTCTTCTACACACTGTAAGAATGCCTGTCTACTTATTTGGTTTGAAGATAAGTGAGAAATGTGGAACCTTTCCCTTGGGGGTAGTTCCTTGAATTTTAGAAGATAACCCTGAGAGACTATTTCTAGTGTCCAGGGATCCTGAACATCTCTTGCCCAAGCCTGAGCAAAGAGAGAGAGTCTGCCCCCTACTAGATCCGGTCCCGGAACGGGGGCTACCCCTTCTTGCTGTCTTGGTAGCAGAAGCAGGCTTCTTGGCCTGTTTACCCTTATTCCAGCCTTGCATTGGTTTCCAAGCTGGTTTAGTCTGGGAAGCGTTACCCTCTTGTCTAGAGGCTGCAGAGTTAGAAGCCGGTCCGTTCCTGAAATTGCGAAAGGAACGAAAATTGGACTTATTCTTAGCCTTGAAAGGCCTATCCTGTGGGAGGGCATGGCCCTTTCCCCCAGTGATATCTGAAATAATTTCTTTCAATTCTGGCCCAAAAAGGGTCTTACCTTTGAAAGGGATATTAAGCAATTTTGTCTTGGAAGATACATCCGCCGACCAAGACTTTAGCCAGAGCGCTCTGCGCGCCACAATTGCAAACCCTGAATTTTTCGCTGCTAATCTTGCTAACTGCAAAGCGGCGTCTAAAATAAAGGAATTAGCTAACTTAAGTGCGTGAATTCTGTCCATGACTTCCTCATACGGAGTCTCCCTACTGAGCGACTTTTCCAGTTCCTCGAACCAGAACCACGCCGCTGTAGTGACAGGAATAATGCACGAAATAGGTTGAAGGAGGTAACCTTGCTGTACAAAAATCTTTTTAAGCAAACCCTCCAATTTTTTATCCATAGGATCTTTGAAAGCACAATTGTCCTCAATGAGAATGGTCGTGCGTTTGGCTAGTGTAGAAACCGCCCCCTCGACCTTAGGGACTGTTTGCCATATGTCCTTCCTGGGGTCGACCATAGGGAACAATTTCTTAAATATAGGAGGGGGGACAAAAGGTATGCCTGGCTTCTCCCACTCCTTATTCACTATGTCCGCCACCCGTTTAGGTATCGGAAAGGCATCAGGGTGCACCGGGACCTCTAGGAACTTGTCCATCTTGCACAAGTTTTCTGGGATGACCAGATTGTCACAATCATCCAGAGTAGATAGCACCTCCTTAAGTAATGCGCGGAGATGCTCTGATTTAAATTTAAATGTCACAACATCAGGTTCTGCCTGCTGAGAAATTCTTCCTGTATCAGAAATTTCTCCATCTGACAAACCCTCCCTCACTGCCACTTCAGACTGGTGTGAGGGTATGACAGAAAAATTATCATCAGCGCCCTCCTGCTCTACAGTGTTTAAAACAGAGCAATCGCGCTTTCTCTGAAATGCTGGCATTTTGGATAAAATATTAGCTATGGAGTTATCCATTACTGCCGTCAATTGTTGCATAGTAACAAGCATTGGCGCGCTAGAAGTACTAGGGGTCGCCTGCGCGGGCATAACTGGTATAGACACAGAAGGAGAAAATGTAGAACTATCTCTACTTCCTTCATCTGAGGAATCATCCTGGGCAACCTTAGTATTTGTGACAATACTGTCCTTACTGTGTTTGGACGCTATGGCACAATTATCACATATATTTGAAGGGGGAACCACATTGGCTTCTATACATACAGAACATGATCTATCTGAAGGCACAGACATGTTAAACAGGTTTAAACTGGTTAATAAAGTACAAAAACCATTTTAAAACAAAACCGTTACTGTCTCTTTAAATGTTAAACAGGGCACACTCTATTACTGAATATGTGAAAAACTATGAAGGAATTATCCAATCTTTACCAAATTTTCACCACAGTGTCTTAATTCCGTTTGCAATTTTAACCCCACTACAGTCCCAGCCACAGCCTTTGTTGTGACTTCAACTATCCCAGGGATGTATTTCAAGCCTTCTAGGAACGTTTTCAGTGGACACCAGACCCTCTCACATGCATCTGCATGCACTGTACTTAAAAGAAACTGCGCAATAATGGCGCGAAAATGAGGCTCTGCCTAATACAGTGAAAGGCCCTTCCTGACTGGGAAGGTGTCTTAACTAGTGCCTGGCGATAAAAAACGTTCCCCAAATAATAAAAGTGTGAAATCCACTTCAAACTTTAAATAAAAACTTAAATAAACAATCGATTTAGCCCTTAAGAGTGTCCACCAGTTAATAGCCCATAATAAGCCCTTTATTCTTTCTAAGTCTAAGAAAATGGCTTACCGATCCCCATGAGGGAAAAATGACAGCCTTCCAGCATTACACAGTCTTGTTAGAAAATGGCTAGTCATACCTTGAGCAGAAAAGTCTGCAAACTGTTCCCCCCAACTGAAGTTCTCTCATCTCAACAGTCCTGTGTGGGAACAGCAATCGATTTTAGTTACTGCTGCTAAAATCATACTCCTCTTTTAAACAGAACTCTTCATCTCTTTCTGTTTCAGAGTAAATAGTACATACCAGCACTATTTTAAAATAACAAACTCTTGATAGAAGAAATAAAAAACTACAACTAACACCACAAACTCCTCACCATCCCCGTGGAGATGCTACTTGTTCAGAGCGGCAAGGAGAATGACTGGGGGGCGGAGCCAGAGGGGGAGCTATATGGACAGCTCTTGCTGTGTGCTCTCCTTGCCTTTCCCTGTAGGGGAGGAGAATATCCCACAAGTAATGGATGACGCCGTGGACCGGACACACCAATGTTGGAGAAATAAAGCTTTTAGGTCATTCCCTATAAAATAAACAAATTTAAAAAAACTTTGTGTCATGAGCGCTTCCGTTCATCGCCGTGTCGCCGCGGCTCCCGGAACTCCTCTGTGTCTCTGACGTCATGTTGCTTAGCAACATGACGCTTTCTCTCACACCCCTCTGATGACGGTTACGCTCCTGCCCTTTAAATCTCGGCGGGAGATCTGAATCTGGGCCCGTTTGTTTGTTTCCCTGGATTGTGAGTACCATATCAGTTTTATTCTTCTGTGTACCGACTTCTGCCTGCCTGACCAAGCCTCTTGCCTAATCCCTACTTGCTGATATTTGGACATTGACTTCTGCCTGCCTGACCTTGCCTGTAGCTATTACCCTTTTGCTGACACTTGGATGCCGACTTCTGCTTGCCTGACCCTGTCTTTTGCCTATACCTTTTGCTGATATTTGGATGCCGACTTCTGCCTGCCTGACCTTGCTTTGGCCTTTACCTTTAAACCTATTCTTTGTTAAACAAGACCTGCTTAAAGGGACAATTTACTTTTACAAGCTGCAAAAGAGAACTTTGCCTTTCTGTTTGTTATACACCTGCTTAAAAGGGACATTTACTTTTACAAGCTGCAAAAGAGAACTTTGCCTTTCTGTTTGTTATAAACCTGCTTAAAGGGACATTATACTTTTACAAGCTGCAAAAGAGAACTTTGCCTTTCTGTTTGTTATACACCTGCTTAAAAGGGACATTTACTTTTACAAGCTGCAAAAGAGAACTTTGCCTTTCTGTTTGTTATAAACCTGCTTAAAGGGACATTATACTTTTACAAGCTGCAAAAGAGAACTTTTCCTTTGTTTTACAAGCCTGCTAAAGAGGACCTTTTTCAGAAGCTTCAAAGTAAGAGCATTTCCTTTTTGTTCTTTGTACTACTTAAAGGGACGTTTTATCCTTTGTGGCTTTCCTGCATTCTGGAACAATATTCATTTTTGTTATCTTCTAATCTGCTTCCTGAGTGGGTCACGTCCTGGATATTTCTCAGTGTGCTAGCGTGTGCTTTCAATTCACGCTAGCAGTTGGGTTACATCCCGGATTGATTCCAGAGCGGCTGACATTACAAACGGGCCATAAAAATGGACCCCACTGAATTATCTATGGCCGTGGCTCACCAGGGACAGCTCTTGGGTTCTCATGCCACTCACTTGCAGTCTCTGGACACTAAACTTGATCAAATTACTGCTCTATTACAAAATTTGGTTGCTACCGCACCTCCCAATCCTAATCCCAATCCAAATCCGATTGAGGCATTACCTCCTCCGATTCCTAACAATCAGTCTCAGGTACAACTAAGTCCCAGGATTCCTCTTCCGGATAAATATGATGGGAATCCTGAAGAATGTAGAGGCTTTTTGAATCAATGCCGTCTTCATTTCCGAAATAGCCCTACTCTCTTTGCTACTGCCTCTTCTAGAATCACGTTTCTTATTTCCTTAATGAAAGGAAAAGCCTTGGCTTGGGTGTCACCTTTGCTAGAAAAGAATGATCCTATACTGTTGGATGTTGATACATTTCTATCTACATTCTCAAACGTATTCGATAAACCTGGAAGGTCATCCGCTGCTGAAGCAACTCTCCTGGATTTACGTCAAGGAAATCAACCAGTCTCTCAATATGCAATTGAGTTCCGCACCCTTGCCTCTGAAACCACTTGGAATCAGGGAGCACTCAGAGCCGCTTTCCGTAAAGGACTTTCTGAGCGTCTCAAGGATGAATTGGTGTATCGTGAACTTCCAGAGTCCTTAGAAGCCTTAATAAATCTCTGTATCTGTCTCGACGCCAGGTTTCGTGAACGCCAACAAGAAAAGGATAGAACACAGAGGACTGCCACTCGAACTCCTTTTCGTTTAGCTCCTCGTTTTTCTAGTCCAGTCACTCCAGCCTCTCCTACTACTGATCAGGCTGAACCCATGGAAGTAGGAAGTATAAAATTAACTGAGACTGAACGCTTAAGAAGACGGACTCTTGGCTTATGTCTGTACTGTGGCCTTAAAGGACATTTATTAAGGGATTGTCCTACTAGGCCAGTAAAAGCCAGGGCTTAACTCTAGTCCAGGGAACTGAGTTAAGCCAAAATAGTGGTCATTCCCTATACAAGAAACTCTTTGTTCCAGTAACTCTTCTAATTGGACAAAAGAAGATCTATACCCAAGCCCTAATTGATTCTGGTGCTGGAGGTGTGTTCATTGACTCTACATTTGTTTCTACTCATTCTATACCCTTACTAAAGAAGGAGTATTCCATTTCAGTCTCTACGGTCAGTGGAGATCCTTTGGGTTCTGGATACATTCAGTTTTCTACTCAACCCTTAATCCTCACCGTAGGAATACTTCATTCTGAGACAATTTGTTTCGATGTCATTCCCACTCCGCAATTTCCCATTATCTTGGGATTACCCTGGCTCCAGATTCACAATCCCATTTTTTCTTGGACTTTCGGTGAACTCACTTCCTGGGGATCTACATGCCAGACTAAATGTCTTCAAGAGATTACTAGGTTACCACTCACTATTGCTCTCACAGTTGAAACTCCGGAATCCTTACCTATGCATTACCATGACTTTGTGGATGTCTTCTCCAAAAAAGAAGCGGAACGTCTTCCTCCTCATCGCCCTTTTGATTGTCCCATTGACCTCCTTCCTGGGGCTGCCTATCCTCGAGGCAAAACATATCCACTTTCTAAACCAGAAAACATGGCTCTGGAAGAATATATAAAAGACAATCTGGCTAGAGGATTTATTCGACCCTCCTCTTCCCCTGTAGGGGCTGGTTTCTTTTTTGTGGGAAAAAAGGATGGCGGATTAAGACCCTGTATTGATTATCGTGGATTGAATCAGATTACCATCAAGAACAGTTATCCTCTGCCCCTTATTCCTGAACTTTTTACTTATCTTCAGGGAGCCACCATTTTCACCAAACTCGACCTACGTGGTGCATACAACTTGATCCGTATACGCAAAGGAGATGAGTGGAAGACTGCCTTTAACACTCGATTTGGGCATTATGAATATTTGGTCATGCCCTTTGGGCTATGCAATGCTCCGGCGGTTTTCCAGCATTTTGTAAATGAGATCTTTCGTGATTTTTTGAATATTTTTGTTATCATATACCTGGACGACATCTTAATTTTTTCTCAGAACCACCAAGATCATGTGCACCACGTCAAGAAAGTACTTCAACGTCTAAGAGAATTCCATCTGTTTGCTAAACTGGAGAAATGTTCTTTCCATCAAAAAATCATACCCTTTCTGGGTTATGTAATATCGGCATCTGGATTCGAAATGGACCCTACTAAACTTTCTGCCATTTTGGATTGGCCTAGACCTGATTCTTTGAAGGCTTTACAACGTTTCCTAGGCTTCGCCAATTATTACAGAAAGTTCATCAAGAATTTTGCTACTATTACTTCTCCTCTTACTTCTCTCACAAGAAAAGGACAAAACTGTAAAGTATGGCCGTCTGAGGCTATAGAAGCTTTTGAATCTCTCAAAGAAGCTTTTTCCTCAGCTCCTATCCTTCGTCATCCAAATCCTGAGTTTCAATTTATTCTGGAGGTGGATGCTTCCTCTGTTGCTGCTGGAGCGGTTCTGTCTCAACGAATACCAGAGACTGGAAGGATTCATCCTGTTGCTTTTTTCTCTAAAAAATTCACTCCTTCCGAATTTAACTATGACGTAGGGAATAAAGAGTTGCTTGCCATCAAGATGGCATTGGATGAATGGAGACATTGGCTGGAAGGTACTTCTTTGCCATTTACTATACTTACTGATCATAAGAACCTTCTGTATCTCCAAACAGCCAAACGACTAAATTCCAGGCAAGCACGCTGGTCCTTATTCTTCTCTCGGTTTCACTATAATTTGTCTTACATACCTGGTTCAAAAAATATTAAAGCAGACGCACTTTCCAGACAATTTCAAGATACCCCAGTTCCTGAGTCTGGTACCATTCTCCAACCTCATGAAGTCATTGCCCAGTTAACAACTTCTAGACGTTACAAGTTCTTTTCGGATCTTCGACGGAAAAAGGCTCCCAAATATCGCCCTGGTGATAAAGTTTGGATTTCCTCTCGATTTCTTCGCCTGAAACAACCTTCTAACAAATTGGGACCACGATATGTGGGTCCTTTCCGAATACTGGGTCAGGTATGTTCCACTGCTTATCGGGTAGCTTTACCCAAGTCTCTCAAAGTCCATCCGGTATTCCATGTTTCTCTTTTAAAACCTGTGATGATTAACAGGTATTCTAAGCCTTTTTCTAAACCTCCACCGTTATTGGTGCATGGACATCCTGAGTTTGAGATCAGCCATATTCTAGATTCCAAATTGCGGGGCAAGAAATTGTATTATCTCATTCATTGGAAGGGTTATCCAGTCACGGAACGTTCTTGGGAACCTGCTCATCAAGTAAATGCTCCAATATTGGTCAAGACCTTCCACAAGACTCATCCTGATAGACCTGGTCCTGTCCCCCGGAGGGGCCCTTGAGGAGGGGGTGCTGTCATGAGCGCTTCCGTTCATCGCCGTGTCGCCGCGGCTCCCGGAACTCCTCTGTGTCTCTGACGTCATGTTGCTTAGCAACATGACGCTTTCTCTCACACCCCTCTGATGACGGTTACGCTCCTGCCCTTTAAATCTCGGCGGGAGATCTGAATCTGGGCCCGTTTGTTTGTTTCCCTGGATTGTGAGTACCATATCAGTTTTATTCTTCTGTGTACCGACTTCTGCCTGCCTGACCAAGCCTCTTGCCTAATCCCTACTTGCTGATATTTGGACATTGACTTCTGCCTGCCTGACCTTGCCTGTAGCTATTACCCTTTTGCTGACACTTGGATGCCGACTTCTGCTTGCCTGACCCTGTCTTTTGCCTATACCTTTTGCTGATATTTGGATGCCGACTTCTGCCTGCCTGACCTTGCTTTGGCCTTTACCTTTAAACCTATTCTTTGTTAAACAAGACCTGCTTAAAGGGACAATTTACTTTTACAAGCTGCAAAAGAGAACTTTGCCTTTCTGTTTGTTATACACCTGCTTAAAAGGGACATTTACTTTTACAAGCTGCAAAAGAGAACTTTGCCTTTCTGTTTGTTATAAACCTGCTTAAAGGGACATTATACTTTTACAAGCTGCAAAAGAGAACTTTGCCTTTCTGTTTGTTATACACCTGCTTAAAAGGGACATTTACTTTTACAAGCTGCAAAAGAGAACTTTGCCTTTCTGTTTGTTATAAACCTGCTTAAAGGGACATTATACTTTTACAAGCTGCAAAAGAGAACTTTTCCTTTGTTTTACAAGCCTGCTAAAGAGGACCTTTTTCAGAAGCTTCAAAGTAAGAGCATTTCCTTTTTGTTCTTTGTACTACTTAAAGGGACGTTTTATCCTTTGTGGCTTTCCTGCATTCTGGAACAATATTCATTTTTGTTATCTTCTAATCTGCTTCCTGAGTGGGTCACGTCCTGGATATTTCTCAGTGTGCTAGCGTGTGCTTTCAATTCACGCTAGCAGTTGGGTTACATCCCGGATTGATTCCAGAGCGGCTGACACTTTGCCTCACTATTTTTTAGTGAAAACTGAGTAGCGGTTTCTATAACCCTTCTTGAGCAAAAACTCTGCTCTTTTTAAATGTTATATTTAAGTTCTGTGAATTTTTTGAGCCTTTGTAACTCTATGGATGTCTAAAAAGTGAACCGCCATTTTCTACATATTTAGGCCTTGAAACTTCAGTGAAGGGCAGCTAGTTTCAACCTGGAGAGTGTTACTCTCAGCCCTTCAGTATTTCTTGCAAAGCAGCTTACGACACGTTCAGACTCATTGCTGCTATGTCTTCGCCCTGTATTTGTCGTGAGCTCCACTGGGGAAAGAGTTCTGAAGACGTGCTCTTGTTTTCGCCTCACAGTGTCCTTTGTTGACAGCTTGAAGGAAGTTCCAGGGCCATGGGGGGTGTAAGAATATTATGTTGAACTCCTAGTCCAACTTGAACACAGCAACTTCAAGTACAAGGCCCAGCCACCATTTGTTATTAAACACACAACACACATAATTGTTTTTATTTGGTAAAACAGGGAGCGGATCATTGGTTCAGGGTTTGGGATGTCTTCCAAATGCTAAAATTGTCTACTGGTACAAAATTGTGGAATTTTCTAGTTTGCTCAACTGCAATGAATTTGAGAAATGGAGGCTGAAGGAATTTCTTAGCTTACTTTGGTTTCTGTGAAACTCTTCACATTTTTTTACCTCACAAACCATCATACTTAAAGGAACACTGAACCCATTTTTTTTCTTTCTTGATTCAGATAGAGCATGATATTTTAAGCAACTTTCTAATTTACTTATATTATCAATTTTTCTTCATTTTCTTGCTATCTTTATTTTAAAAGCAGGAATGTAAATCTTAGCAGCCAGCCCATTTTAGGTTTAGCACCATGGATAGCGCTTGCTTATTGGAGGATTACATTTACCCACCAATAAGCAAGCATAACCCAGGTTCTCAACTAAAAATGGGCCGGCTCCTATGCATCACATTCCTGCTTTGTAAATAAAGATAGCAAGAGAACAAAGAGAAATTGATAATAAGAGTAAATTTAGAAAGTTGCTTAAAATTGCTGCTCTATCTGAATCATGAAAGAAAAAATTTGGGTTTAGTGTCCCTTTAAAAGATACCTGTAATCAAGTTGTGTTTTATAGCCACAAGCATGAGTTTAACATACACAGACCCAGTGAGTGCCAGCAGAACCTGCTAATACACATTACTTTGGTCAAAGCTCAGCAAATTTCAAGAATTTTATTTTGATGCCAGAATTTTTTTCCCTTAAATGCAACTCTGAGATTTTTTAGTACATTGGTTTGGTGCCATCCTCTCCTTGACAGTCTTTTTGCTCAAGAAGGGTGATTAAAAGCAATACCCAATTGTCAGAAAAATAAAACATGGTGAGGCAATCTGCCTTTGTATATCTGACATGGAATGACTCAGGATTCAGATAGCGTGCGCCATTTACAAAAATAAATAAAATCCAATTTATACTGTAATCAAACTGACCTCCTCTCATCCCTAGCTCATTTATATGAGAGCATACTGAGGTAGGCTCAGGAGTTTACACATCTTGAGCTTTGCATGGCAGCAGTGTTTTTAACTATGTTTTTAACAACGTTATACATATAGGCACTAGTTTATCATTGTTTATAATCATTTTTAATAACCACTGCTTCATAAAGTGTCTGCAAGTTTAGAGGTTGAGAACTTCAGACAATCTAGACTCATTTGCAGTACCGGCTCCTGCAATGTAAGATTGCACAAGAAATTGCTAGTGCAACCAATTGCGCAAGAGCAGAGGGCAGGGATTTAATAGCAATTTCTTGTGCAATCTTACATTGCAGGAGCCAATGCTGCTCCAGGGGCTTGAAAGCTTGTGAGCAGGTCCTCTTTGTCCGCACGCATTATAATAAATGGGGCTTAAGTGCCTACCTCAATATGCTTTCATAGAAACGAGTAAAGTTTCAAGCAATTATACCAAGAAAAAGAGGTAAATATGTGAACAGATGGAAATAGGATACTTGATTTAATTGTCTGCTCTTAATCATGAAAATATACTTGTGACATCAATGTTCCTTTATGGCTGCATGATGTCAGTAGTCAGCTCTGTGTTTGCGACAGGCAGCTATAGCTATGATTCGACTACAAACCTGCTTTAGAATCCTCAGGTTACACGAATCTTACACTATCACAACACATAGCAGTTATAAGCGCTGAACCACTAGATCAAAGCTTACACCAAATGCACGTGATAAATGGAACTATTGTTAGCAAAACCTTCATTCCTTACAGAGGCATTACACTGGCAACCTCTGAAAGCATAAGATCAAGTGATTGCATAGCTGTTGCACGCTCTGTAGCATCATTTCAGATAACTGCTCAGGAAGATTCAGCAATCTTAAATGGGGACATTGTTCTATAAGAAACACATTCCTATTTTATTTACTGGAATGGTTTGTTGATTTATTTTTAGACATTCGGCAGCTTCGTTAGGCAGATTCCTTCTTGTGAAAGTGCAACAGACTAAGTACTGGATTTGCAAAGCTCTTTGTACGTTGCACTTTCACAAGAAGAAATCTGAAAAGAGACGAAAACCCTGAGTGACCCCCACCTTCCTCATTCGGACCGCTAACAAAGCTGCTGAATGCACAAGACTATTTATTTTCCTTTAGAAATAAAGACAACATAATGTGTCACATGCACCAAAAGACTCTGTAGCTGAGTTCTTTGGCTTAGGATAAAAAGGAAGAAATAAGAGAAAAGTACCTTTTATGATAGAAAAGCAATTTTAAGCAACTTTCCAATTTAGTCTTATTAGCAATTTTTCTTTGTTCTCTTGCTATCTTTTTTTTAAAAAGCAGGAAGGTAAAGTTTAGGAGCTGGCCCATTTTTGGTTCAGAATCTGGGTTACGCTTGCTTATTGGTATGCCAAATATAGCTACCAATAAGCAAGCGCTATCCAGGGTGCTGAACCTAGCTACAAAGCTTTACATTCCTGCTTTTAAAATAATCATAGAAAGAGAAAAAAGAGCTAAAAATGTCATGCTCTATCTGAATCATGAAAGAAAAAAAATGTGGGTTTAGTATCCCTTTAACATATTATATAGGTTG